>NC_134365.1:107583956-107887409 GCF_035582795.1 Mycteria americana | reverse complement strand
GTCTTCACTTATTATTTGATGGTTTAGTACCTGCCTGTATTTGCTTTTCTTAAGCCAGCATTAGCAAGTGACACAGAGAGTAAACTCCGAGGGAACAGTCATGGTCTACTAGCACAATGCAGAAGTAAAAACAGAGACTTTGTTTTTCAGTAGAGTGAAATTTAGTCCATGAAGTACAAAACATAATTCTTTAAACATTTTTTTCTTTTAAAATAAGCATTGCAGGATTAGTTTTGTATTGGATTTTAGCCAAAGATTCTATTAAAGGGTAATACTTCTTGCCTTACATACAGGTGTGTCTTCTGAATTCTGACCATACCTCTCCTTTGTGCGTGGTTGCCACTATGGAAAAGATTCTCAAGGGATGTCATAATCCAAGTGCAGGCTAGTGAGTTAGAGAAAAACAGTCCTGTATTATCACAAACTTGTAAAGAAGAAATCCTCACAAATGAGCAGATTGCTTATATAAAGACAGTCTGTATTATTAGCCTTGCAAGTACTTTGAAACCTAGTTAATCTTAGCTAAAAACAAAAATTTCACAGTAGGTAAAATTACCAATGCAATGCATATCATAAAAGCATGAATGACAGACAGAGGATGGATTATTTTCACAGATTTGCCTATTTTTGTCTAAATGATTGAAGAAAAAGTAAAAAAAAAAAAAGTGGATCAAGTTAGGAACAAAAGGGAAAAAAAGGAAGTTATATAATGATAAATACTTACTTTTAAACCTTGGCAAACTGCAAAAGACACTTTATTTTTTCAAAGATAAACTTTCTATGCCTTTTTGCTATTTACAGTGAATCATTTTATAAAGACTTTTTCTTTGCCACACAGAAACACAGAGAATAAACCAAAACTCATTTTTCTGCCTGCTCTCTAATTTGATATTTAAATACATCAGCACATACTTAAAAAAATAACTTGAATTGGGCAGAGTTAGACTCCTGGACACTTTACTGTGGCTTTGAACTCAATACAGTGGTATGATGTTAGTCCTGTTTTGATATGGTCTATTGGGGCAAGAGTCAAGCGGGAGACGCCATTAGAAACACTAAAAGTTTCAAATAGTGAGCTGTTTAACTATGCTGTTTCTACTGTTCATTTCAGTAAATGTTACTGTTTAGGGATTTTCAATTACATCCTGTTATCGTCCATTTTAAAAAGACAAGTGCAGTCCCAAGCATGGACCACAGCATCTCAAAGGTGCCCTCCATTGGTACGTAATACAAGCCGTCTTTCGTGCTTCCTATGCCCAACACACATTTGGTTTGAACTGCAATGTTATGGTACCATATGCTAATATGGTAACTTTGTGTTGAAAACAGCATAATGGAAAAATGAACTTGCTAAATTAATGCTTGATTACTGCACGGTTTAGACTGTGATTGGGAGGCATTGCAATTTTAATTCTACCACAGTACAGATGAGCATTAATAATATACTTATGTAATTGGATGTGTTCCCTTAATCAGAGCTGGGAAAATGGATAGTTCAGTAAATCAGTTTTGGTTTTAGATCTTTCAGAATTGAACATTTCTACATATTATTACGGAACTATCCTGACTTAGAAGGTACTAAAATATCAAAGAACATACCAACTACTTAAAATTTCACTCACTAGGAAACAGATTCTGACACCTCAAATTCAGGTTCAGTAGATTTTGAGCAGTTAATTGTCATCTCATGAATAAAACCATCAGAGTCAAAATAACCACTCTATCCATCTCCCTGAGTAAAGGCTAAGGCAGTCACCAAGCCAATTCCTGTATCACTGTCTTCATGGCTCCTGGACTGAACGCATGAATGGGAGATCTCAGTGACCTGGAAAATCCCAAGCTATTAGAGGATGAAGTGTCCAGAGGCCTCAGGTTACTCTAATTAAGCAATTTTCTTGGATGCTGGCAAGGTGGATCAGGAGGAAGTAACAGTGGAACAAAATTGCTTCTCTCCACCATTGATACCAAGTACAGTTGTCCAAGCATGATAGGAGCCCATGTTTTCTTGAAGCAGTGAGAATTAAGCTCTTACGAAGAAGTTTCCTGAGTCATGCAGTAATGCTTGTTCTGTAACTGTTTTTTATACTGCTGAGTCCTTTTCTCAAATACAACAAAACTGGGCTGTATCATGAAGGTCTTCCAGCTGCTTTGTGGTCAGCAGCACTGTGTTTTCCTAGGATGACACTATAGCTTTTTTTGTCTTTTTTTTTTTTTTTTTTTTTTTAAACCAAGCATTTATCGAACAGGTAGTATCTCCTTGAGCCTAACTTAGGCAAACCTTAATATTTATTTACAAATATAGCTACATGTCAAATTGGGTCATTTTCAAAATGCATTTTAAATACACTTTTATTTTAAATGTGTATGAAATTTCTTCTGTATGCCAACTAGATTTCAACTGACCATTAAGAACATAATTATTGTGAATTACCCATAGCATACAAATGTGTGTTTTTAATAATGTTCTTTCACATTTCACAATAAATATGTTTCAAAAACCCAGTTATACTTAATGAGCATAGAGTAGCTCTCTACTTAGCCTGCATTTTAACGTGTTCTGCATTTAAATATGCAAAAGAGATATTTGTACTCCCCTTAAAGCTACAAATGAAATAACGGCAACATGCCAAAAAATGTAAGTAATATAATGTTACATTTGTCCTTCACAATGCCTATCCTGCTTTTCAGTCACTTGATTTTGACACCCAGTGAAAATGTTATTGTGCACTGAAGCACTTTGCAGTGGCTACACTTAAAATACATTTTAAAGGTGAACACACTTTATCTGGAGACTAGACTCCCTATCGATTCCCTCAGTGGCTTTCTAACCAAAGCTTGGAAATGAAGCAATTATCTACCGTGTGCGGAAATGAACTGAAAAACACCATGGTTCACCAGCTACCTGAATTACTATAGCTCACTATATCTCCAGCTACAGTATTTCCATCTAGTGTATTTTGTTTTATTTCAGTGTTCATTTTAACAAGATTAGGGTTGGTTACCATAACACCTGTCTCAGATGTTATTGATTGTGGATCATCCTTTCCTCCTCTGGAATCGGGGATTATTGTAGGCATTGCTGAGCTTGAAAGTGATGCTGCCTTACCCCGAGCTGCAAGTATTCTTTGTGCCAACTGGTAGGAAAGGAAGGAACCCATCTGCTTAGCAACGCAGGTGGTGGAGAACACGCTGTCCTTGCTCTCGGTTCCCTGCAGGCACTACCCACTGACAGCAGAGTTCAAGCCACAGGCTCTGGATTTGTTACTGCAAGCTCTGATGGGAGCTGAGTGGGGTTACTCTGCTAACAGGCGGTATATGCATGTATGCGCTGAGGCCACCGTTTTAAGGGAGAAACTTTCAGGCATTCATTGCAGACCAAAGCTTCTTGATGCTTTTCTGTTCTTCCTCCAGTTCCTTTCCCAGCCTGAGATCACTAGTGCAAAAATAGAGTAGCCTAGTAAAGAAATTAATGTCTAGTTTCTGTTGAAATTCTGCTCAGAGTTTTAAAAATCGAGAGCTCTGAAGTCCTCTGCTGATCTACTAAACATATTTGGTTTCTTCTCTTCTTCAAAATACCAGTTTTACAGACAGCTGATTTATCTCTCTTCATTGACACCTACGATTCTGTTTATTCCAATGGAAAAAAGCCAACAACTTCTCATTTACACCAGTCAGAAAGGAATGAAGTCCACTGGATACAGGGAATTAAAAACTCTCCTTCCACACAATCTCTTCTTGATTAGCACTGAATGCAACCTGATTATGAAGAATTTCTGCATTACTGCTCCATAATCTATTTGTAATGACTGCTTTTTGGAGGCACCTTTCTTTTTCTCTGCACTGAAGTACAAAAGAATTAATTGGAAGAAAACTCAACACAAAAAATTGCTAGTTAGACTTTCTTATGGCCATAGCTATGAAATAATGCCAGTGTTACATAAATTGAATTGGTTGGGTAAAACTGGCATCATATACATGCACAATAAAAAAACCCCATAAATTAGTTTCTTTTCTGTGAGACATTTTAATGTCAAGAAAAAATATGATGTAGTGTTAAAATATTTATGGAAGAATATTATAGTCACTTGTCTTCTAAGTATTTTTAAAATATTAACATTTTTGCTGTATTGGACTCCTAATAATGTTAAATGCCTGGAATTTCTTAATTATTAGCATTAATCTATGTCTGGATTGGGAATTAGTCTTACTGAGTTAAAGCATTACTATACTTGAAATTTTAATATTTTTAGTTAGGGAAAGACAGTCTCAGGTGCTTACATATGATTATGTGGTTTGCGTAAGTAAAATGTGAAAATTATGTTTAATTAGAAAAAATCTAGCAGCTTACTTCTCTGTTAAGTTAGGATCTAGAGCAAAGTTTAATTAACTCATAGACTGTCTAGGACTTTCATGGACAGTTTCTAAGAGGCTTGTTATAAGGCTGCTAGGAATCATATAGTAAGACCAAAATCTTATCCTGTTCATTTTAATTTTAACTGTGAAGAAGTTCTTGAAAATATGTCCAAATGGCCTGTTGAACCAATGAACACTTGTTTCTTTTCACCTAAAATACAGGGGACACCACGGGGTTGCGTGAGCCTCTCTTCCCACTGCTCTGTCTGCATATGGTGGGAGCAGAGCTGTTGCCCCCAGCCTCCCCTGCCAGTGGGGCCACGGCGGCTCTAAGCCACAGGAACAGGGGCCCAGGTTTCCTCTGCTCTTGCCCCAGCCTTTGCAGGGGGGGTAGTCTGTTCTCTCTGTTTCTGAAGGGAGAAGCTTTTTGCCTTTTCAACTTAATTTTGTAGGGCTGGAAATATACTTGCCTAACCAAATAATAACAACGACAAAAATAGGAAAGAAAAAAAAAAAGAAAGAAAAGAAAATGAAAGAAAATGATGTTTCAACTATTATTTACAGTTAATATCATTGTAAAGAAAATATGAAGTTGAACATAATGTGCACGCAAAGTTCAAACGTACCTCATTTAAAAACTGCAGTGCTATTTCCTCTTATATGGCTAGTTGGGCAAATCATCTTGTAAAAATCCCATAAAATTTAACACCCTAACCAGGGAAAGCCCCCAATTTAAAATCAGTGGATGTGCAAGGCAAGAAAAAGGAAGACAATTGTAAAGCATATCAGATTCAAAAGGGTTTAGTAAAAAAAGGAACTGGACTTCACAAAAGCCAAACCATGGAAATTACTTAAGTAAAAAGGCATTGGCACAATGCATTGCAGCATATTCCCAAATCAGCTCAAATAATAACTGCTTTTGTGTGATAGAGTACTTAAGAAGGAAACACACACACACACAAATCCCACTCTATGTCTGTGGGTAGTTCATGGTATTCCTGTAAGTTTCTGCTCCATGGATGTCCTGGGTAGATGTAGCCCTGAGTCTTCACCTTTCTTCAGCAAAACAAATTCATTACAGTTTAGTATCGCTCAGAGCTGTTCAACCACCGATTGAGTCAATTCCTGCTGTTCCAGCTATGCAAGAACAGATTGTCTTTAATCTGCAGTTTTCACAGGAGCTGACTGGCTATAAACTGAATGGTGACGATGGCCACTGATGTTTGTACAAAGCTTCTCTCTCTCAATTCTTAAGAAAAGCTGGACCACCAAAATAGCTAGAGCTGGAAAATCAATAATTAAAAAATTGCATGAAGAATGTACTAGAAATTTGACAAGGAATATCTTGAATAATTTATCTGACAAATACCATTTGACTATCCTCAGAGCTGTTCAGGTAATGAAGAAAGCTATTTCAAACTCGTCACTGGAAATGTTCACAGATGTTATTGGTACAAACCTGCTATAGAGAGCTGAGTTTTCAAAGTTAGGTCAGACTTCTAAATATGCAGTTAGGCTTTTAAACCAAAACAGCCTTATTTCCAGCTATCCTTAGCAGCATTAGTGTCCACTGAAACTCCAAGTTGTGACTAAGTAAGCAGTGTCTCCAAACTGGATGCAGCTTAGTTGGACTTTTCACTTTGTCCATCCCATTTAACTTAGAAACTCAAATCACACAGTGCAGTTCATGTGTCCTACAAATAATTTCTTTTTTCATACAGATTCTATTTAGCTGTGACTTCTTAACTCTCCTCTTTAAAAGCAATAAACGTCATAAGATTCTCCTAAATTGCATTTTGAATCTATGTCCAAACTGCCTTGCCATCCAGGCTGCTCAGACACAGGCAAGACTCAGTTTTTGGCTTCAGCTGAGCTTTCATGGATAGCAAGAGAGAAAGCTGGGGCAGTGCTATCCCAAGCACTCCCTACCGGTCGTCACATCCCACCTTAGAGTGCACATGGCCGGGTGTGTTGTGATCCCCCTCACTGCCGCACAGCAATTTCACACTCCCCAGTGTTCAACGGAGACCTCAGCCCTTCCAGGGGCTCCTTCCAGGATGCCTTAACACCACAAGCAGCAATGAACTTACGGGAGAAGTGGTGTCTTAGAACTGGCGATGTGGACACAGAGTGTAAATCATGTTTAAGCTTGCTTGTGGCTCAGGATCCAACAATATAGGCACAGCTAGGTATATTAGATATTGCTCATTTCATGAGTGTTACTTGGTAAGCTTGCACGTACACGTATACAAACCCCCTGTAGCAATGTCTCCGTTTCCCACCAAGCAGCTCTTTCTTAGCCATCATAATCTAGCAGGGGAAGCAACAAAAGAGGAGGCAGCAGCAACGAGTGTAACAGGGCCTACATCTGATACTTGAGACTGAAAGGCATAGCTGAAGGAAAACGCCTTCAGCCTTCCCACAGCTCAACCAGATGTGAGAGATCCCTCCGAAATGCAGGAACATGTGACAGGGCTGCTGGAGTGTGATAGTGACACGAGATGCGTCCTATTTGCCACCTGGAGACCCTAGCAGGCTCAGCGGAGTCTAATTAGCTCCCAGCTGGGAGCACCTTACCAAACACTTTCACTGCTGGCTGGGAATTAACCTCCTTCAGACCAGGCCGTTTTCTGGATCAACAGATCCCCCTGGGTTTGTTACTTAGGTTTGGTTGGCAAAGTTTCAGATGTCCTGCAGATTGCAGTATAATCCCTGTATATACATTTCTTGCTCAGAAAACAGAAGTACCTCACAAGTATACTTGCAACCCCTATAAAAGTGATTCTCCACGCTTCTGCCACAGGACAAAGTCATTACACGCTTAGATGCTGAGTCAGGAACAGAATTGCCTGTTTTCACCCTCAAACTTTGACTAACTTTCAGAATATAAAAAGGGGAAACTAAATTCAAATTCTGCTTTACTCATATCATATTTTAGTCTGATATTAATTATAAGCACAGTGAGAAGAGCAAGCAACCATTAACTTGGTCAGAGTGGTAAAAGCTGGGCTAAAATACATATTTAGTGACCAAAGGTTAAAAATAGTCTTACTTATTCACTAAATAGATGTGGCCGCACAGCTGGTTGAATAATGAAAATAAAATTATATAAACATTAATTCAATCCCCAGCAAATCTTGCAGCTCAGCTCATCTGTTCCTTACCACGTGTGATTCTGTTATGTGGTTAACACATGCAATATTGGGTACTGATAGCAGATGCTGTTAGCAGGTAATGCCGCTAGTTAGTTACTCTTGGCTAAGAATGGCACAAAAACTTGTGGAAGTCAAGGATGCTGCCAGAATCACAGAGCAGTAACTCCCATAATGTGAATATTGGGCATAAACAGATATTCACAGTTACTATTATTTTTATCTTTTTTTTTTAACCTTAAATGCAATAGTATACTGCAAGCCTTTGCTAATATTTGCTGCAATTTCACCACCTGCAAGTGGAGATGGTTTCACCACCTCCAAGTGGAGGGTCTCAGCAACCCTCCACTAGGACTACAAAGCAGGTAAGGAAGTAGAAGGCTGCAAAATCCTAATTCTTAGGCTCAAAGCACTGTCCTGCTGCTTGCAGGACTCTTGACCTGGAAACTGCAGCTTCTGCAGCTCTGGTCCGTCACAAAGATGGTTCCAAAAGTAATTATTTTTTCCCTGCCAAGAGAGAACCAAGTGACCTTCAAAGGAGCCAAAACCTCTCCAGACTGGACTATCTGTGCCTGCCAGCAGCGATGAGCAGCCCTACTTCATCATGAACTGAGTACATTCCTTCAGTGCCTTGTAAAATATCTTACATTCACAGTCTTACAGAGTTCCGTAAAAAGATATCCAGGAAAAAGGTTGAAGCTTATACTCATATTCTATTTCATGCCTACTTTGACTTACCTCAAAATGTTTATTATGCATAGTAAATTACTCTGTAGTCTAAACCTTTGTTCAAAGCTAGTATACCATTAACTAAAGCTGACAACAATAAAGAGCCATATTTACACAGTAATGGTAAATATAGTTGTTGTTGTTGAGTATACTTTTCTGGGGCACATGGGTCATGTAGCAAACATTCTCCTCAGAGCTAAAGTGACAACACCAATGGAAATAAAAAACCCAAGGCTTTTAAACTGAAATGGTAAGTTCCGGTAGAAGTACAAGGTATCTGTCTGCTTAAGAGGAGGGAATAAGAGGACCCACTAGGAAGAACATAGACTACTGGGCAAGGAAGTCTATTTCTCAAGCACCTATTGCAAATAATGGACATTGACAACACCTGTGCAGAATGCTCGAAGTGTCCCTTAAAACCCTGAAGAGCAAGAAACTGTGGAGGTAAAGCTCAGAGCCCAGCCTGGCAAACAAGGTTTAATTTACCTCATTGCATGACATTAATTAATTGAATCTCATGCCACTGAGAAACATCTAAAATAGATGAGCTAAAGCGAAGAAAAAAGCCTACAGCTTTTATTGAACTTGTAATCTTCCTGCCTCTGTACATTTTAGAACTTAGACTTTCAGGGAGGCTTATACATAGGCAGGCTTGGTATCAGCTGGGTATTCTTCCTGAATACCCTAAAGGACTTGAAGGCTTCTTCCCTCATCTCCCTAAAAACCAATATGTTTGCTGGAAATGAAGGCCGTACCTCTCAAGTCTTTCCCCCTGCTCCAAGCAGTGAGAGCCAAAAGCAACTTTGTAGTATTTCTGTATTTTCCTGTGGGAACTCTGGCTCTAGAAAGGAGAAATAACGGCATTCCTGAGACCCAACTCATTCCCTTCCTCCTATTACCCACTCTCACCCTGACACGTCCTTTACATTGTGAGCTGGTCTAGAGGTCCTAAAAAAGATATTTTATCAGCCAGAGCAGTCATACGCTCTAAGGCTGTTTCTCTGGAAGCAGTTTGTGACCCCATTAATGCCTATTTATACAGACTGGTGTAAAGGAGCGTTAATGTACCTTAGAATTTGCCTCCTCCCAGTTTTGTCTGTACGATGACTACTTCATTTTTAAGACTTAACTGAAAATACAAGGTCATTTCTCTTTGCAGCAAGTTTGAACTTGTGCATAAGTTTTTTTGGTTTTTTGTTTTTTTTTTTTTTTTTACAAGAATTTACTGTTTTCCTGAACTTTAAATGAGATGCAGAGATATTTCAACTCTGCCATGGTGGTAAGGGAGTTTGCTGGACAGCAACCAGTTCCCTGAGAATTTAGCCAAACAGCTCGACTGTTCCTGAGGCTTCAGTATTTCATGGCTCTGGGGAAAAACATCAGGTGGGCTGCTTCTGAGCTAGTGACAGAGGGCTCTGAGAGTCCACGTTTCTATTTTCTTTCACAGGGAATTAAAAAGAAATATTTTTATACCAAATGAAGAAAGAATGCCAAAAGCAAAATATTGAAATGCTCTGTAAAATTAAATTATCTTTCTTATCCTGGCTTCAGTTCTAGTCTCTCTCACCTTCTGATTTATTACTATTTACATAGTAGAAATGAAACTTTTTTTTTTTTTCAGAAAACCAAAATTCTTAAGGTACTTCATAGCTTTTTAACACCCATTTTTATAGTTCTGTCCTCAGAGAATTATTGTCGGAAAAAGAATATGGGAATAGAATAATAGGATGCTTTACAGATACTTCTGTATGCAAATAAACAGAGCAACATCAGCCATTTCTCTAAATGGATTCTGCCACCAGCATTCACCTGCAGATAGACACTCCCCTGGGATTTAGGTAATGCAATGTACAACATGGATGACTGGGTTTGTCGACAGTAGTCATTTCTCTCTGAAGCTTATCATCATGCAGTGCAGTATCTTGAAAGGCAGAAACCAAGGTGAGCAGAGAAGCTCCCTACAGATATATGGTGGGGAGTTGTTACACAGTAAATCACTAAGAGGGAGGTAAACAGAAGATATATGATTATTGGAAATTACATCCTAGCAAGTGACATCCTATCAGTTTCTCGGTCAGGGTGTTACAGTAGTCGGTAGCCACATATTCTACCTCACGTATTTTGTAGCTTGAATCTTTTGTGAGTTATTATGAGAAGAAATGGAAATAGCAAGTTGCAAGCAGGAGTCTCCAAGCCTCCCCCTCCCCATCTAACATTTGGAAATGCACTGAGCCCTAACCACAGCATCAGAGAAGGAGAGGAAGGGTTCTGCAAATTCCACATGCCATCAGTATTGCAACCAAAAAGGGTGGTCCGGTGAGAGTCAGATGATGCTGATTCTGCCCCTTGCTTTCCCTTGACACAGTGTGTGACTGCATAATAAACCTCTTTTCCTTCACTTTTCTTTCAGTAACATGGAGATATTAACAGTTCTACTTCTTTTTGAAAAGCAGTTTGAAATCTGCAAGCAGGAACTGCCTAGTGCAAAGTAATATTATTAATTATTTCCATCAGAGTGCTGCTGGAACTTCTGATAAGTCCTGTCACACTGTATTATAAGAAATCTAGAGTAAAAACAGTACATGTCCCAAAGCTCCTGTTAAACAAAATCCCTACGCAAAGGAGGTAAGGGTAGCTGGGATAGCTACTCTACACAAAGTTACTGTACCTTTCCGAGCTAGCTAACCCTGGTGAAAACTGTTGATGCACCCTGATGCACCATCAGACACCCCTCTTACTGCACGAAACCAGCTTAGTGTCAGCAATGCTTGCCAGAAATCAGCCCAGGAATTAAAAATAGCTGACTGGGAGATGACTGGACAAGTAGAAAACAGAGATTCCTCTGGAAGTGGATTCACAGAAGTGAATTCAGAAGAATTTTTAGCCAACCTGCAGACCTCTTTTCACTGGTCAGTTTGGTCTATAATTAGCAGCACCTCTGGATAATGGCAGATCATCCCCTCTCCCTCTCCTTGCAAAAAATGAATGGGAGAGGAGGGAAAAGAAAGAATAATGCAGATCACCTGCAAAATACAAGAGGAAAAAAAGTATTTTTGTATTATCCTTACATTACTAGCAGACTCCGTTCTGTCCTGACAGATGATTGCCTGACTTTGCTATTCAGTTTCATCATCTCCACCAGATTCCCATAATGTAGGTAGCCATGAAGTATCAGTCTTCTAATCTCTCAAAAATTTCAGTTTATTTCAATACTTCTCTTTAGCAACAAAACCATATTTTTCTTTTGACTTCCCGTGTAATTTTGAATCCAATTCAAGATATGAGTCTATACATTTAAGGGATGTATTGAGCTAAAGATACCTAAACTAAATACAGTAGAGTATCTAAAATTCTAGTAGAAGTTTGTTCACCTTAAGGACAGGATTCATTATTACCAGTATCAGGTGCTTGACTGAAGTTAGCTTTATACTGCTTGTGGGATAATTGCTGGAGGTGACTTAGAAATTAAACTTATATTCACACTTTTAGGTAAGGTACAGCATTGAAGAAGATTCCCGGGTGGAATGCGGCTGACGTGCAAGGCCATTCCATGGAAGTTCCCTAGGCCTGTAACCTTAGACGTCGGTGACGCCAGGGGAGCTTGGTGTGCTGACTCTAAGAAGGTTCTGTTCGGAGGGTGGAGCGGTGTGGAGACGCCGCGGCCAGACTCTGCAATTAAATGGGAACTCAAAGGTATTGTGTGTGACCAGTAAGCTGCACATTTACTATCCTGGGCCAACAGTCTGTCATGTTTCTGACAAAATGCTGTCCTTTGATGAACTTTGCTCATTATAACATCATTATAATACCAAAACACACCTCCATCCCAAAAGCTACCCGCCTCCAAGGTGCGACCACCCCTCACTGAGCTTGCGCTTTGAATTTTTCCTAGCCTGTACCTTTAAAAGCGAAGTGAGAAAACTTTACACCAATCCTAAACAAAGATATATGACTAGAGTCACTCAAGCTCCACCCGAAAGGTGAAAGATAGTATAAAATGGCTTAAGAGAAAGAGAATGTTAGGGAAGACACCATCGCGTACCTCTGGGATCAGTCGACGGGCTGAGCCTCTCTTCCCCCCCATCAGGATGCCTTTGGGTAAGATTCAAACACTTGGTTATACCAAGTGCCTCCCCGGGAAACTTAGAAATATCTCTAGAGTTGCTTTATCATCTTTAATGCGTTTACAGCCGGCAGTGTCACTCATACTCTTGGTATTTGCACGTGCTTTGCAGACAGTAAATTTATCACCGGTAATCCAAAGAATCTGTGTATATGTTGCTCTAATAAACTGCACTCTTTATTAATGTGGCCGTGATAGTTCATGCAACATGACTAGACTGGGGGTGCAGCGCATTTAAATTAATGCTGTCGCCTTTACTCTGATGAATGGCTGCATATACAGTCCTGAGAAAATAACCGTTGACCAAGTCTGAGACTAGGACTGGACCTAGCCGCACCTAGACTCCTCTCTGAGAAGGAGTTTAGAAAGCAAGGGGGTCCTGTCTGAACCTCGTGACTCAACGGGAGGGTTCCCCCCCCTCAGCCACTCCTCAGACTCCTACACGACAGTAACTCTTAATGCAACACTGCTCAGTGAGTCTACTTTTAAGCTGTCTTCAGACCTATATGCGATAGCTACTTACACTTGAGTTCCTTCAGCTGATTTCCAGGAGCAATTCAGCCTTACTCTGGAAGCTCTGCAAAACCCAGGCAAGCATTAGACTCTGCCACTCTTCATCTTCTAACCTACCCTCTTCTGAAGTGGGTTTATAACCAAACTGGCCATGCTGTGGCTTTTCTAAAAATAATTCAGTAATCAATATCATGCAGAAATTCTTCTGTCTTTCTTGGAAATACTGTTTTGGGATTTTCTTGACTTGAGAGCATATCTTTTATCTGTGCTAACCATTCTTTGAAGCCCATTTTAGGCAAATGTCTTCACATCAGACAAAACAGACACCTAAAATATAAATGCTAGTATCTGATCAAATGGCAAGCAGGAGGAACAAGAGGAATGCCAACAAGCAAGTGTAGCTTTTAGGAGAGAGGAATTCTTCCATGCAAAAGGCATAAAGTTGTCAGGAAAGGCTTGATGAGCACAACATACCAGGAGACGTCTGATAGATTTTGGCTATGAATATAGTTTACAGGCTACTTAATAAGGCTGTAGTTTCACTATAACAGAGCTGGCTATGACTTTGATGTGGACTTGTGCCTGCCTAGTCTCTCTTCTCATAGTGAGCCCTTTAAAAAAGAGCTGGAATGCCCCAGGATTTATAGAACAAAGATGACCACAGTACTTTATTTTTAAATTTAGAAAAACAAGTAGGTTAAATGCACCAGAAATAAAAATTTTCCCCTTGCTTGGTTTCTAGACTTTAATTAGTTGATGACTTTCTGAGCAGAGCTACTCTGCCCAGCACGCTTTGACATCTCCCTGCTCCTCACTGCAGTCTCAAGGTGTCTCCAGGAGCTGCACCTAGCTGCACTCTGCAGTCTCCCAAGCCACCCTTCTTTGAGCAGCTACAACAGATCCCTAAAGAAAGGAGCAATTTCCCTGTCTTTCTGGAGGCTTCACCTCGCTGAGGCTTCTTTAAAGACACACAAAAGCAAGGGCAGGCAAAACAGATGCCATCTGTCACAACTGATTTTGGCACATTGTGGTCTTATATTTTTTTCTTTAAAAGAGTACTTTCAATTAGCTGAGTTCAGTGATGCACTTTCCTGCTCAGCCCACCACAGAACAGATTTGGTGCAGCTGAGGACATAGGTGGGAGGAAAAATTGAACCACGAGGACAGAAAAAATGACCAGAGAAAGAACGTAGGAACTACTTGTACCGGCTTTGCAGCTAAAGCCAGTATCTCTGACTGCCTGGCAGAATGTGCAACTCTCAGAACAACAAACCTGCTTACTGGAGATCATTGGAAAAACTTCCTAAGGCACTTATTTGACCCTCTTCAGACTTACAATACTGAGTGACCTGAGAAACAACTTGCGCTAACTCCTGTTTAATCATGGAAGGGCAGTCTTTCACTTCTGTGAAATGTCCAAAATCCACCGCAAGCTGGCATGTAATACAGCAGTAGATCCAAGGAAACATGAAAATCTGCAGTACCAAAAGAATCAATGCAACGCCCTTTTGTGCTGTTCTGACACTGCTGTGTGGTACTCACCTGATAAATACAGTAGGTCCCCCCAAAATTACCAACAGGAAATGTAAATGATAAATGCCAGTTCCCCATGCTTCAGGGCACCAGAAACTTTTACATTTTAACTCAGATGTCACTTAGCGGTTCTAGCAGCAGCAGCAAATTTGTTGCAGTTATCATGAACATAACAAGCACATACTCTGGAAAGCCCCAGGCAAGCAGCCTCAGAAGCTAAGGGGCATATCACATTTACAGGATAATACATAAAACATGCTTTTTTTATCTGCTTAAGAGGCAAAACTCAAAGGCACCTTGATTTCAAATTAGGAGCTTTATAGATACTGCTACACTTGTTAGACGGATATCAGCGTAGGGGCTTTGGTAAGGTTACTGGTCTAGCTGGCCACTTTGTGGAGTCAATGTCAGGATTTGGTCTTTTCCAAGTTATTGGATCACTAACCTTAGCCTGCTCTCATCTGAGATCATACGCTGTGAAGGCAGTAGATCAGAGCCTCTGGCTTACTAAGATAACAATCATTTATTGGAGCAGCAACTTATTTCAGACAAAAATCTGTCAGGCCTGTGTGGGCTATGATGATAAAACAGTGCAGTGCTCTGTAGCTGCTCTATCTTGCTTGCCTGCTGCCACGTCAAAGCCCTCATGACATCATTGACACAGGCCCTCTGTCACACTGAGCCACTGCGTTGTCACAGGCTTTAGAAGCTCCTGGCTCAACTCCTCTTGATCTCAACGAGTTCAGAATGATGTTCTTACCATAAAGCATTAAGGAAAATGAAGTGTTAGCTGAACACCAAGCGAAGGGGACATCTCTACTTTGATAAATGCCTCTCTGTTCAGAGGGATACAGACAGGGTAAACAGCAGTCCACTAACACGGTAGGGGCAATGCTCTTTGAATACTACGTCTGAGGAAAATAAAGCAAGACAGAGGCAGACTTCAGTGCTGCTTCAAGCATTTGCAGCCCTACTGGCAATAAAAATCAGCAACAGATCTGCCTCATTTTCAGACATAGATTTTGAACATGGAGGTTGATGATATGACTAATGACACCAGAATTGAACTAATAATAGCTGATGTGAACCAAACAAAATTCAGTGTTGCTTTTCAGGCTAGGTCAGGCAAGGGAAGATGAAAGGCAGAAGAGGAAAGTTGATATTTTTGTCTGCCAACGTAAGAATTGATGATATGAGAAGAAAAGGTGTATTTTACTCTTTCTTTAGGAGAAGCAAATAACTTACTTTCATGCAGCATTAAGAATGAGTGGTTAAAGTGATTTCTCCAAATGAGGAATGTATCCCATTCACAGACAGCATAATGTGCATTATTATGGCTTTTTCATTTCTCCTGAATAGCAGCAGGTAGCTATTGTTCTTCTCATTCCATAACCTTCAGAGCTTTTCAAAAATTCCATTGCAGATCATACCATCCCAAAGGGGATTGCATTATTATTGGCTTCTCAGATATTATTCCAGGTGTCTCCTTCTTTGGCCATGTTTTGAGGTTAAATAACTACCATCATATCTGCTTGAGTCTTGATCTAGAGTTTCATTTTCAGAAGTTGTGAAGCTGTTCTGCTGGATTTCCTTCATTTCAGTAGTTATTTTCCTCCTAGTTAATGGGGTGAAGAGATGCCAGTCTCACTTTATAAAAAACTTCTACAGCTTATGTAATTCTTCCATGATTTTAGTTAAATATTAGTGTGTACTTTTTCCCCCCCTTGCATTCACCTGTGGAGATCTGAAAAAAACCACAACTGTACCAGGAGACCAGAGAAACCCTAAGCCTCTGCCTTGTCTGTGTTTGATAAGGCCCTTTACTATCTCCAAGGAGCAAGCATTAGTACTGCAGCTTTTCAGTCTTCATTCCTTTTTCAAGTTCCTTAAAGTTAGTAACAGCAGAAGAGATTGTGATATATGGGGAGAAAACAGATTTGACAACAGCCTTCAGAATAAATAGCTGGATTTTTCTAATTGAAAAATCAAAATTTTGGGGTACATTTTCCAGTTTAAAATTCCCAAGGATCACTAACATCCCAGTTACTAACTTTCTTCACTGCTAGGCTACAAACAAAAATCCATACTGACATTTATCTATATTCTACCCACAAGCCAGAGGAAATTCCTGTTTCAGTCACTAGAAAAAGAAAACAAAACAGAAGCAAAAGCATTGCACAGTGTTTCCTACACAGTCCAGAAGATATGACCTGGTTTTCATCCAGATATACTCCCAACAAAAAAAATACTTTAGGAATACCTACATAACTTTCAAGGCATTTTTAAGTGTAAGTGAAAGAACAGCACATAAAAAGCAGAGGCTTACCAAAACCCAAAATGAATTAGCGTACTATTAAATTATCATTCTCTTAGTCCTTCAACTTATCTCTAGCTCACAAAAGGGAAAGCTTTGTTTGTCTCTCCCATGGCTAGGTTAGGCTTCTCATGCCTATAACTTTAACTAGGAAAGAAAAAAGAATCTAGAAGACAGAGAGATGTCAAAAAAGAAAGATGCTGAATTACAGCAGCTTAAAAACCAAAGTCAAAATCTTGATAAGATCACTTGATCATCACTTCTAGCTAGTGCAGTTGATGTCAAACCTAAAGTGCTTAAATTTACTGACTTGGCGCTCCTTGCTTACCAGACTGATTTCAAGTCAAAAACATTCATACGAACAAACTCATCACCTTTACTTTCCAGGGCCTATATCAATGTAAATGCTTCAATGAGGTCAATGGATCGATATCTCCTATTTGCAGGACTGAAACTGTGAACAGGTTAGCACCCTTAGCCGAATAGGGTGATGTCACAGAAAAAAAACTTCTATAAAATAATTTGCTCAGCAATCAGCACATCAAGCTTGCTTAGCTAATGCCAAAGCAAAGGCTCTGTGACAAAACTATATATATGCCAAGGTATAGGCTTTTATAACGTTATTAAATTAACATTTTTAGCTTTCTGAGTTGATGCTCTCACTCGCCTGAAGAAAAGTCATAATTTGTGTTAATTTTCTTGCCCTGAGTAAGAAAGAAAACCTTGCTGAGCAGTAAAATAACTTCTTGTTTCCATAGTCTTAAAAATGCTGGATCATTCTAGTCCAAGGTGAATGAGGTGGTACTTATATCCGAGTGGTCTGACAACACTTTAGTGAGCAGAATAGGAGAAATTAAGGAAGACTGGCAGCGCTGTTAAAAAAAAAAAAAAAAGAAAAAAGAAAACAAAGGAATCATTCAGAGAAAGAAGGATATTCAGATCATTAGCTTTGTAATCTGAATGCTTCACACTGCTTTGCAGACATAGAGTAGGAGACAATCCAGTGAAAGTTTCGCCCAGCAGTCATGTCCTTACTGCAGACACCTATAAAATCTATGCATCCAGCTGCTTCTCCCAGTACATGCTGTGTTTATGGAACAGAGATGCAAGCATACCCCTCAGGAACTATGAAGGTTTTGCATGTGAGAGAGATGAAGCAGAAAACAAACCAGAACAAAACCGAACACTTAACATTATCCTTGGGAGTACTAACCACCGTACCTAAACTTCTGACCCCAAGATCTTCAGATACTAGCATAATGGAAAAGTGACACTGCAGACACAGGCCAGATGTGTAGAAGTCCTTCCTAAGGCACTCCAGTATATAGAGACATGAGTGCCAACTGGGTAGTAAATTACATCCATCTCAGCAGAGTCTTGGGTCTCATCACGTGGCCACATCCTGAGGTCTAAAGTATAATGTACTCCTGCATCAAAGCCTGAGGCCTTTCCACCGTGCATTCAATGATCCTTTCTTGACTATTCAGGTGTCCCTCGCAGGAATCATTGTTGTCGCAGGTAGGCTTGTGTCAAATTCTGGTGTTTGTCCTTGGAATGTCCTGGGTTCCCCCACAACAGAGGATCCTGCACACCATTCTCTATTCTGTCACAGGGATGTGTGTTTCCCTCTTGGGCAGCTACTGCTACCAGTCACTTCATACTTCAGCAGTTGCTGTAAAACCAATATTTTCCCTACCAGCTGCCACCCCTGGCAGTGAGTTTAAGCCCAAGGGATCTTTCTCTGCTGATGACAAAGAGACAGATCCAGAAGCCAAAATTCTTGAATCACTTCCTTACAGCTGCATTTCCAAACTTTTGTGCCGCTGACTTTAATTGATCAGTGCTACCAAGAGAGGTTGGAGATTAATAGCAAATTGATTTTATCTATATAAGAACACATGTTCTTTACTGAAAACTATCTGACCTCGATTGTCTCCAGGCAACCTGCCTTACAATTTTGTAGCTAGGTAAACAAGAGAAAATTTTTGAATAATTTTTGAGTGTTTTCATGAATAAAAACAGTTATTTCAGTTACTATAATTCATAACTTTATCTTTTTCCTTAGTCATGGAAAACATTATATATATTTGAAAGCATCTGCAAAATCCTGCTTGGATTGCATATTCAGCAGAGCAGCTATTTGCTTGATAACTCACACTGAAATCTTGTTGTGGCCTTGCCAAAGGGAGGCTGTCCCACACTACCTGAACAAGACGAGCAGAGCAAGTCCAGTGACAGCAACCAGGTTCAACAGCCGAGAGTCCAGTTCTCCAGGCAAGTCCGCAGCAAGAAGGCAGGTCAAACTGATGTCAGTCTGGTCAGTCAGGCAGGGACTGACCAAAGGGGTCCAGCATACAGCTGCAATGTACTCAGACAGAGACCAGGGCCCAGACCCTCAGCTTAAATGCAGCTCCTGAGTGGTGGGGTTGACCCCCTAACCAAGGCGTCTCGGAGCTGCTCTGGCAAAGCTGGCCCTGAGCAGAGACAGCAAACCAGTGGGGAAGGGGTGCCCTCACAGCCCTGATGAGAGGAGAGCAGCTACCAACTCCAGTTGCGCCTTAGTAGTTTTCTGCCAAGTGTTTTACCCAGGGCATGGTGCTGGCAGGAGGACATGGGGGAAAAAGGCTGCTCAGAGAGTTATGTGGGTAACAGATGTGTTAGGAGGAGTTAAATTCTTATTTTCAGCCGTAGTACCAGTGCCCTCTGCATTTCCTCCTGGCGCTCACTGATAGTATTTGGGCTTGAGAACAATGTTGAAATGGATCATTCTGCCCTTCCCAGACAAGAAGAAATGTTTTTCTTTTTCTCACCAGAAAGCTGATGGAAATCTTTCAGATGTGCTGAAAAGTTCTGCTTCTCCACTGCATCCATCACGTTGCAAGAGATACCCCATATGTGGATGGAGACATGTTGGAAAAAGAACCCCATGGGGAGGGAGGGAGCCTGGCTGGAGCACAGGTCCCAGTGAGCAAGGGCATTATCACCGGCAGGCAGGATCTCTCATGGATACAACATCAGAAGACTGGCCTGCAAACAAAATCATGAAGACTCACGGTTGCAAGGTGCCACTGAAGCCAGTGTAAAATTATCCAGCTTCTGCAATTAGTTCCTGGGAAATTAACGATGAAGTTTCAGTTGTCATTGCCTTCTATTTACAACCTCTATTTGAGAAGGATTTGCTGCATTTACAAAGGTGGTGGCCAGATGATGAAGTCTAATAGGCTTTTTCCGTCTCTCAGACTTTGGTCCTTGAGCACACACAAGACAGAAACTTGATTAGGATCCCCAAAGTATTTAGTGCCGTATTTCTTTTTCTTCCCAATGGACATAAGGGGTTGCTCAGAGAGCTATAAGGATTGATTGATTTTGTATTCTCCTCACCTTGGTCCCTTGGGGACTTAATGGTAAACAAAGAAGAGATACTGTGAATTCCAATGTTTGCAGTAGGGTAAATAATTAAAAAGTGTTCAGTGCATAAAGGGACTTCTCAAAGTTGCTGCTGATAACAATAGAAGCTTGTAATTCATAGTTTTACTTTGTTTTGTGGCACGGCTGAATGACTTACTTGTGGCTTTTAAAATATTTAATATTCTTTCTGACATGTTAGAATGTTTCTGGTTTAGTTTTGTCTATGCTTTTTATATAGGAAGTTACAGAAGATACATAAAAGAGCCTTGGAAGGAAAAAAGAAGCTGTAGTGATTAAGGAAGAAGCATATAAAGAGCAAAACAAAAATATAGAAACTTCAGAAACCCACAGTGGAGTAAAACACAAGGGAAAAGAAAAAAAAAAAGAATACTGAGATAAATAAGCTATATCAAAGCTTGAAAATGCTACGCTGTAGAAGTAAAAAGATCCCTGTATGAAAACATAGATATGGCAAATACTTGTTTCTCTGTGTCTCATGTCTCATTGCCTGGATTCCATTTCCATGTCCTCCAGGTTAGGGAGAGTAACACTATTTTTGCAGCAGAACAAGTGACACATAGCACACAAAAAAATGCTAGTAATGGCAACTAGTAAGTATTACTTTATCCATGAAGGGTAAGTGACCCAGCTACTTCACCTGTGAAGGGACTGGGACCGTGTGGCTAGGAAGTGTGATACAGAACCATAATCTGGCTAGTGATGTCTTACTGTGGGAAGTCTGTCTGTACAATACTTTGAAGCTCTTTAAAAAGGTTTCCTCTTCTATTTTGTAGGTAAACAGTGACAAGGTGCAGTCTACAATATGCAATCTTTTTGGCTTCGAAATTCTACACACATTTAGTGAAGCAAATAAACAATGCCATGACACATAGTGGTACGTTATGTGTGTTTGAGTTTCTCAGCTAAAATATTTGAAATTTAAAATTTTTAAGACTTCCTTTCTCTGGAAACCATAAACTAAAACTTTGTCAGAATTTCTTACATTTTGCATTTATATTAAAAATTAAAGTTTAGTAATTAAAAGCCACAGTTTAATTCCCGTAAAACTAGGTTCAAGCCTCTAATAAAATAATATTTTTTTCCTCAACTTTTATGCTTGTGGTGGATTGGAGAAGGATGAGAGATGCGCCCAGGTTAGCGATTCAGAACTAATCCTAAAAGAAAAAAAAAGAAAGAAGGGGTTTGTGTGTTACCCCTTACCTTCTTCCCTCTCCGCATCTACAGAACAACAGTTGACTTGGTCAGCTGCAACTATATTTCAAAGCTGTCAAAAAGTATTCCATTAGGCAGACTTGGTTTTACGGTCTGTGAACATAAAAAGATGGTACTTCTCATAAGGGCCTTTAAGGCAACGGCCCCACTGCTGGTAGTTTGAGCTGAACTGATTTGGCGACCCATCAGTTGTCAGTGTCTGAGTGATTGGCGCAGCCACCCCGAGCGTGGTGCAGCAGTGGTGGCGGTGCCACCAAAAGCGTAGGAGGAGCAGAGCAGTGGTCACTGCTTGGTCATGCACAGTGAGGTAGACTTAAGACGGGTTTCTCTCCACACCTTTGCTGATATACATATAGAAATATTAGCAATAGATTAGATTAGAAATAGATATACATATTAAGAAATAAAAGGTAGATGCTGCTTGGAAGCTTTACATGGCGTATATCTAATAAGTAAATTATCATACGCCCCTTCCTGTAACTTGAACTGCTAGTTTGGGCTGGGTAGGGGAGAAAATATCCCAAGGATCACTTTGCTTGTTGCACTTGACTCCAGGCCTCTCTCTCACTGCTGCTGTACGCTTTCACCAGGTCTAGTCTATTGGAAATCAAAATGGTTTCATGAGCCCTGTCAGTGGGGGCCCAGCCAGTGAGCAGCCGCTTCCCAACGTGGGGAGAGTCGAGAACTTCATGCAAGAGGGAACAATTCAGCTGAAGTCGACAGCATGATGCCTGCTGAATATGCCCCTGTCAGTGCCTTTGAAAAATTAAAAGGCTGGGATTTTCAAAGTCTAATCCCAGTGGGGTTTGAGCATCTAAATTCCTTAGTCTCCTTGGCAAACCCTGGCCCACATTACTGTATTAAAGAACGAGGGTTAGGGCATTGACTGTTGTCGTATTAAACCTCAAGGGTCTTTCTCCGCAGAGGAACATCATGTCCAGTTTGGAACATCCTTTTTTTTTAAATTAAAAAAGACCCCTTCACTGCAAAATGCAGTGCTGGGTTTTTTTCTTACTGGTTTTGAGAACTTGTGTCCAGAAACCCTGTTGTTGACATGCACTATGCTTGATTGCAGATTGTGTTCTGTGATTTCACTGGGACTTTTTGAAGAGACTGCATAAGTAGTTACATGTAACAATACAGATCTACCAAGTTGTAGTGGGTGGAAACAGGCTTTCTGCTTTAGGGGACTTGGAAGTGATGGCCAATGTTACAGCAAATTTGTTTCACAGTATGTGAACCACAGAGAAAGAGCATACTTGTATGCAATACCTTACAAGGTTGAAGGAGCATGTCTTCACCTCAGTCTTGGATACCAGGTTCAAAGAACTGACATCCACCTTTCTCACCCTCTCTCATGGAGAGCAGTTGACCTAGAACATTATGGAAAACTGGACTATCGCAAACTACATATCAGAAAAAAACTAGCGGGAATGAATAGGGACTCCTAAGACACTGGAATATAAAAGCATCTTGACTTAATTGGGAAGGAAGTTGTTCTCTGGTTGTATTGCCACTGCCACCATATTTTTCTTCATATTAATTCTGCTTCCATGTCTGAAATGTCATGCTGGGAACTGCTGCCAGATGTTGTTTGGGTGAAGGTGACAGAAAGTGTTACAATACTAGATGAGTCTGGCATATGTGCATCACCTATAATAAAGTTCTACCTGCAAGAGCAATGATAATTTACACAAACTGATGAGCTTTTGCTGAAGAGGAGAAGCTATGGCCAGCACTGGATAAGTAGCATGAAATCCTTTATCCCACTGAGAGCTCACTGTGAGCATGTGTCTAATAGCAAATTTATGAGTAATGTGTAAATGTATGCTAAAAATATTAAGAAGTTTTAGCCTTGAGAACATTTAATTCAGTGTTTTCAGTGCTCAGTCCTGACCACAGAAAGTATTTGGTAGCTCTGGTCATAAAACAAAGATGACTGTATGGATGCTTCATAGTCCTTTCCATAGCATACATTTCAAGACAGAAGTATTTTATTTTGCTTGGGTTTTTTTCTTCTCCACAATTGATCACAACAATACTTTGTTTTTTATTACTCTACATTCTTTCTTCTGCCCCTTTTTTTTTTTTTGTTTTGTTTCCTCTCTGCTCTTCACTGTATTTTACTTTTATATTTGCCAGTGAAAAGGGGAACAGAAAATAAGGTGTTGTCACATGTTTCCAGAACAAAAAATATTTGTTGACAATAATTAAAGAGGGAAATAATAATTATGGCCCTTGGTTTCACTATTATCTGTATACTACTATCTATCTAAAAATATATATGGAATGTGTATATTAACATACAGACACTTGTACACACACACAGACACATTTGTAGAAAGCGCACATAGCACATTGTACACTATATCTGAGGTGTAAAGAGTCTCAGAAGGCATTTAAATTACAAATACTCCTATTTTAAGTCCCTAGAGTAATTTCACTTTAAGTGAGATTAAGATCCAGTATAAGTATTATGAACGGGACTATTATTCAAGTTAGATGACAGTTCCCATTATAAAACCCCGATTTTGGTGGCTTATAATTTTGCTGAACTTTAATCTTTCAGGTTGACGTGTTGCTTACTGGCAGGATGGGGCTGGAGGCTATATGGTTCAGAAGGATGGTCCAACTCTCAGAAATACAGCCTGTCTCCTAAAATAAAAGTTCATTTTATCTCTTCACAGCATATTCTTGCTCCCTGTCACTAATTTCAACAGATACTCCAGTGGCCCTGGGCTCAGTCTCTCCTTGCCGCCTGCCAACAGCGACATGAGGGTCTGAGTAGCAAGTGAAAGAGCCAGAGTGGTGAGGAGACTGGAGGAAAGGTAGTCCTTGCTCCTGTTGTGAACTCTATGGTCAACTTCTTTGGCTTCCTCTTCCCATTTTGAATTTGAGCCCCACATTTCCAATCTCAATGGGAGGCCAAAAGAGGAACAATCCTGAACTTCTTTGTCATCCTTCTGTTAAAGAGAATACCTGCACGTATCTATTTCAGCCAATAGTGAGAAGGTTGCAAATGAAAAAAGTGATGTGACGCAACTAACTTATACTAAACCAATCTGTATTTCTCATTTTCTGGGACCTCAGGATCTAATTTGCAGAACTGCTGAGTATTCACAGTGTCAGCTGCTATCAAGAGAGTCTGTAGAGCTAACTACAATACTAACTAACCTAAAAAAAGCCAGAAAAGACAAATTGGTAGTCTCAGTGGGAAACCACAACTGAGAGATACTTTTTGACCACCACAATGTTATGAAACTAAATGCCACAGCCTTTGCAAGGCTTCCAGATAATACTGTGTTGAACATGGCAAAATTAATGAAGGTGTTGGTAACATTGTCTGCAGTTTACAGTAAATAGACATGACTACATACAGAAGAAAAAAAGAATGAAAATATTGACTAATTGGTCAATAAAAGCACCATCCATTCTGTACAGTGAACAGGACAGTGGTTTGCTAGACAAAACCACCGTGGGATCATATAGAGACTTCTGACTAACAAACATGTATGGGCAACTTGAATACTGTCTTTCTTAACTTCTTGTCGTGGTTTAACCCCAGCCGGCAACTAAGCCTCACTCAGCCGCTCGCTCACTCCACCCCAGTGGGATGGGGGAGAGAATCAGAAGGGTAAAAGTGAGAAAAGTCGTGGGTTGAGATAAAGACAGTTTAACAGGGAAAGCAAAAGCCACGCACGCAAGCAAAGCAAAGCAGGAATTCATTCACTACTTCCCATGGGCAGGCAGGTGTTCAGCCATCTCCAGGAAAGCAGGGCTCCATCACGCGTAATGGTTACTTGGGAAGAGAAACGCCATCACTCTGAACATCTGCCCATCCCTTCTTCTTTCCCAGCTTTATATACTGAGCATGACGTCCATGTCATACGGTATGGAATAGCCCTTTGGTCAGTTTGGATCAACTATCCTGGCTGTGCCCCCTCCCAACTTCTGCACGTGGCAGAGCATGGGAAGCTGAAAAGTCCTTGACCAGTGCAAACATTACTTAGCAACAACTAAAACTTCAGTGTGTTGTCAACGCTGTTTTCAGCACAAATCCAAAACATAGCCCCATACTAGCTACTATAAAGAAAATTAACTAACAGAAGACTGGAGAAAATCATCCTTCTGAAATGGAAGACAAGATGATATCCCAGAGGATCTAAAATGTTATCAGGTGTCTGTGTTTAGCTGACTAAATGGTGTGGTCTTACCCAATAGTTTTCAGCATAGACTAGAGATTTCTCTGTTCACTAATATTTGGATCTCCCATTTTGAGATATATTTGGGTCATGCCTATCAGAGGAAGAATTGCCTTTAGAGCTCGGTGTTCTCTGAATGAAATACCTGATGCTAAAATATTTACATAGAAGACACGGAATTTTTTCATTTATCCGGCTACTCTCAGGCAGCCTTAGGTATCATTCGAGGCAAATGGTATACTTCACACAATTAGTTCTGAAATAAGCACGGTCACCTACATGTTACCTAGACTACATTCAAAGACACACAAAAAAATGCATACATATATTTCATATATACACATATGCATATATGTATAAATACACACAAGTGTATATATACACACACAAGATATATAAAAAGTAAAAAAAAAACAAAACCAACCAACCAAAAAATCATAAACATATGATATAGAGATATATATAAAAAAATGAATCAGCCATAAGGAAGAGTTTCAGCAATTCAGAGAAGAGGGTGAGCTTCTTAGCTATTTCAGGCTAACCATTAAGTGAAACAGGAAAGTAGTTAACACATTTATCTAAGTAGAGTCTCAGGGGATGTTGAGAGGAAACATATGCCAATAATTGTAAAGGGGGACTGCTGCTCACTTTTAATTACAAAACATAACCGTAGGTTTGGGTTTTTTAAATACTGTTTAAACTAATACTTTAAAAATAAGAATATAAAATGCAAATAATTGAGCACTGCAACAACTGTAACTATTTTAAATATGAAAAGGCTGTATCTTTGAGTAGTCATAATAATAAACGTGCTTAGAACACTCAGAAACTAGAGTTTGTGTAACTATCATTATTTCACCATTCATGAGCCACTTTGTAGTTACATGTCAGTTTAAGAGTTAACTACTGATCCTCTTATTTCCTCTGCCTCTGTCCTTCATATTTTCTGTCTTCAATTTCCTAATGAAAGAGTAAAATATATAAACATAATTTTTTTTCTGTGATGATTTGTAAGTGAATTCTTGCTGTCCTCAATTTTAGCTCTAGGCCTGTAGTACCCTGGATCCTCTTTCTGACCCTTTTTGTAGATGGGTGTCACATTTGCTAACCTCCGGTCAGCTGGGACCTCCCCTGTTAATCAGGACTGCTGGTAAATGATGGAAAGGGGCTTGGTGAGCACTTCTGCCAGCTCCCTCAGTACCCTTGGGTGGATCCCATCTGGCCCCACAGACTTGTGAGTGTCTAAGTGCTGTAGCAGGTCGCTAACCATTTCCCCCTGGATTATGGGGGCTTCATTCTGCTCCCCGTCCCTGTCTTCCAGCTCAGGGGGCTGGGTACCCTGAGAACAACTGCTCTTACTATTAAAGACTGAGGCAAAGAAGGCATTAAGTACCTCAGCCTTTTCCTCATCCTTTGTCACTGTTCCCCCCCCCGTATCCAATAAAGGATGGAGATTCTCCTTAGCCCTCCTTTTCTTGCTGATGTATTTATAGAAACATTTTTTTATTGTCTTTTATGGCAGTAGCCAGATTAAGTTCTAGTTGGGCTTTGGCCCTTCTAATTTTCTCCCTGCATAACCTCACGACATCCTTGTAGTCTTCCTGAGTTGCCTGCCCCTTCTTCCAAAGGTCATAAACTCTCTTTTTTTCCCCTGAGTTCCAGCCAAAGCTCTCTGTTCAGCCAGGCCGGTCTTCTTCCCCTCCAGCTTGTCTTTTGGCACATGGGGATGGCCTGCTCCTGCAGCTTGAAGATTTCCTTTTTGAAGAATGCCCAGCCTTCCTGGACTCCTTTGCCCTTCAGGACTGCCTTCCAAGGGACTCTGTCAACCAGTCTCCTAAACAGGCCAAGGTCTGCCCTCTGGAAGTCCAGGATAGCAGTTCTGCTGACCCCTCTCCTTACTTCTCCAAGAATTGAAAACTCTATTTGTGATCACTATACCCAAGATGGCCTCCAACAATTACATCACCCACAAGTCCTCCTCTGTTTGCAAACAACAGGTCCAGCGGGACGCCTTCCCTAGTTGGCTTGCTCACCAGCTGTGTTAGGAAGTTGTCTTCCACACACTCCAGGAACCTCTTAGACTGTTTCCTCTCCTGTATCGTATTTCCAGCAGACATATAGTAACTTGAAGTCCCCCACGAGAACAAGGGCTAGTGATTGTGAGACTTCTCCCAGTTGCTTATAGAATACTTTGTCTGCCTTTTCATCCTGGTTGGGTGGTCTATAACAAACTCCCACCACGATATCGGCCTTGTTGGCCTTCCCCCCAGTTCTTACCCATAAACACTCCACTGTATCATCACCATCATCAAGCTCTAGACAATCAAAACACTCCCTAACATACAAGGCTACTCCACCACCTCTCCTTCTTTGCCTATGTGAAAATGTTTATAGCCATATACTTAAAAGAATTCCATAGCCAGAAAACACAATGTTCCCTAGTCTGATTAGTGATGCTGTTCTTACTTGTTTTTTCATGAATGCACTTTGTAGGTCATCTTAAGGAGGAAAAAACACTGTTCTGTATCTTCTTTCTTTTTTAGTGTCCATACATTATGGATACCAAAGTTGCACTCAAATATTTCTAGTCATCTTCTTACCATAAGTGTTGAAAGGTTTTTTCCATTTACATTCCACTGGATTTATCACATCTTAAACTATCACAGACATGAAAAGTTTCCAGAAAAAATTTACAAGTTCTTTCAGTATTTCTCAAATGCAAAGATTACATGAATATTTACCTTGCTTAGAAATATCAACTTCATCTATTTCTTCCTGTATTAAATATGGTCCAATATGCCCTTTTTGGATGACAGGATATGTTCATTTCCAGTTAGTTCCAGAGTTAGTAGCATCCAATATTGTTATCCTGCATCCTACTATTGTCTCTTCTTCTTTATTAAATTTTGAATAACTGTTAGAAAATTACAACCATGTTTGAGAGAAAATTAGAGTATTAAAGGTATTAAGTCTTTACAATTTTCTCTACAAATGGGTAAACACTGCATTAGTTTCATCACTCTGAAAAGGCTGCAGCATCAACTCAACCATTATGAGATACTTCAGTATGTCTATAGGATAGTAACACTATAAATACCTTAAGTATGCGAAAAGATTAGACCCTAAAGACTCCATCTATGAGACACAATGGATAGGAAATAAGACTTCATTAATTCTACTGTTCACTGAACAAACCCTTTTTCTCATTCATCAATTGCATCAGGCTTTGGATTACTGGTTTAAAATTAGGTATATCCAAGACAAATTCATTTAGCTGAAAACTCTTTGAGATGCAACTTTAGATCTTCCATGCATCAGAAGCTCTTGTGATGAAACTTAGCTTCAACAACATTACTGCTATATATCAAACCAAAAACCTCTGAGGTGTTCTTAGCTTAATACAGGAATTATGTACTATAGATCGGAACAAATACATTGTTTTTTTAAGTTTCTGTGTTCCTTTGAAAATCTTTACTTACTTTTCTCTCACTGTATTCTCCGGTGTAGGTGGGGATGGAAATAAATATTTATTCCTGGAATTTACATCATAGTCCAGAATACCACAGCACAAAATTGACAAACTCCAGCATATAACTGCAGAAGTCTTTAGAAGGCAAGTGCTTTGCATGGTGATTCTTGTCTTGTTCTGGACACTTAGAGCATCAAACAGCCCATGATGTTTGAGAAATTCCCGTGTTCTTCCATAGGTCATCCCACAAAATATTTTGTCTGATCTAACATGCTGACTTAGTTTTATTTGCTTTTGGGATTATGAGTCCATTGGTTAAGCTTCAGTTATTTTATTCAGTTTTTCTTCATAATCAGAGGATCTAAAAAAAAATTCTAACAATCTAACCATATTCCACTGGCAGTTGAAGAAAAGTGTCAAAGTGCCAGCTAGCACAAGATAGCACCATAAGCAATGGTACCATGTAAACCATTGCAAGAAATGTATCACATCTGTATTCTGTAGTGCGATTAAATACCGTGAGCTCATCAGCTAGATGAAAGTATAAGAATCTCTTACCATCCACATGGATTCTGTCTAGATCTCTACGGTTTATGAATAGTTTATCCAAAGACTGTTATTACTACCTGCCATTTTGCTAAAATGAAGCTCTTGCATACGTGCATCTGGCTACGGTTCTTACTTGGATTTGGAATGTGGTCTGGAACAAAATGCTCCCAGTTTCCAATAATCTCCACGGAACTGGCTAGCTCCCCTCTGAGACTACAGCTCTGGTTTCTGCTGAAATATTTACAAGCTAGCACAACAGAAGTGGAATGTGGTCTACACTTTCCTTAGACTTCAAAGGCTATTTTGTCTCATGTTCAAGAAGAGATTATTATAAACAGTTAGGCTTCTGGAGGACAGATTATGTATGTCTCTGCTTTAGAATATATTGTGCCACAAAAATGAATCCACAAGGAATTCAGTTTTTATTTTCATTTGTTTATTATTTTATTTAGCTATCTGGATAAACTTTTTTTTATTTCTTATGACCAAAAAATTGAAGTCTGTAATATGCATTTTTTTATTTCATCTTTAATCACTGGCCTTCAGTGTTGTTTCTATAGTTATATCAGGCTTGTCCTCAAACCTCACATGAACTGAAAAATCATCCACTTGCTTCCATTTTCTAAAAACCTTTCAAAGTCTTGCTCATTACTGTGCAACAACTTACTACAGTTTGATTTCCAAATACACCAGTATCTTGCTACATTACCTAGAGAAATTTGTTCATAGCTGTACACCCATTTTCCTGCCTATCCTTGCTGCTTAGGCAACTCCATTCCAAGGGCAGCGCTTCACCGACCATATGTTGTGCACCATACAACAGCAAATCTAACTGGAGTATCAGAACACTGTTCTCACAAAAATGAGTGCTGGAAAATGCAGAAGACTGCATATCAAACTCAGTATTGTTCTTCATTCCAGATGAATTTACTGAGCTGAACTATGTGCCTGTGCATTTTTAGCTATAGTTTAGCAACCAATTTTGATCTAGGTTCATTCACTGCCTGGCACTCCGTCAAGCATTTCTATATTTGGGTCTACTTTAAAATCATAAGAAGAAATCCGATTCTTTAGAAGAGCTATTTCCAACACTGTAGTAAAGATGACTGTTGGCAAAGGTCCATTAATGACAGAAATATTAAGGATTCTTTACTTTGTGGCTGGTATGGTCTTTTAATTGATTGGGAAATTCCCAGAAACCAATTTCAAGTTTAACAAGCACATTGCAGAATGTGAGATTAAGCAGCTCAAGCATGTTTTTCAGTGGTTTCTTCTGATGTAGTTCCGAAGTGGTGGGCATGTGTATTATTTGACTAGACCATGCATCTAATACTTTTGCTGCAGTACTGTCCTAAGGTTAGAGCATCAGTCTTCTGCTGTTTTTTGAACATGCAGTTAGAAATCCACAATAGGTGGTTAAAAAAAAAAAATAATAATAGGAAAAAAAAATATCAAAGAAACTGCAGGGAAAAACACTTCCCAAGAAAAATCTCAAACCAAATTACAATACAGCAAGGCACAGATTTTTCAGTTTAGTGCAAAACAGAGGGAAGGAGGAAAACTTGAGCATGAAAACACATAAGAAAATAATAAATAATAAAAATAATAATACCACCAGCAACAATGATGGAAGAAAACAAATAAGGAAAGTAATTGCAAGAAAAGGGGGATTCATTCTGATATTTCTGAAAAATTATAATTTTTATTCAGCTCAAAGTATTCTGGAATTATTTTACCTCAGTTTCATACTATTTCAACAATGTGGCCCAATTTTTAAGGAAAAAATGCTGGTTTGAATCAAAAAGTCAAAGTTTCATTTTACAAATGTCAAAATGAAATGGTTTGGCATTTCTGAAATGAAACATTTCATTTCAGAAAGGTCAAAATTATATGTTTTGACATTTTTAAAATTCCTCCCCCACTTTGTTGTGACCAGAACTATTAACCAAATTCAACCTTGATTAGTTTCAGACCCCTTTAAGCTCAATTTTCTATCTGAATTACTAGTCGTAAAATAAAATTTTCCCAATGTCATTTCAACAAAGAAAACAATACGATCTTTAAAACTATGCTGTAACTGCTTCTGCTGTGATACTCTCTATCCCCCTCATGCTTAGACTCAGTCTCCAGCATCCAAGTATCTACCCAAATATTTTCATGACTCTGAGAGTTGGCTTTTCCCTGCTGCATGCTTTAAATTAAAAACAGTAACACAGTCAAAGGCACAATGTCTCAATTAAACTAGAAGCTGGACAGAGAATTAATTGTCTTAATGGACAGTTCTCAACATTTTTATAGTGCATATATATCGCCCAGGTGTTACAATTACAGTCACTATAAAAATGCTTATAGATGAATAAATGCACCATGTGAATCTAATACAGAGTAATCTGCCCATTGCCCTTAGCAATAACATGTCAGCACTTTTTTTCTGTGTCTCACAGGCAGTCCAAACTAAACCCGATCTTGTTAGTTTAACATCTTATGAATAAATAAATCATATTAAGCACTGCAACCAGGATTGAGGTCAAAACAATGAATAGGAATAAGTAAGAGAAGTTATAATGTCTGCTTGCTGACTTGTTAGAGGATATGTGTAACCGATTTATAGATCGCCTTATCACTGTTGTGCCAGTCATCACAGGAGCAGCACAGGGCAGGCAGGGGACGAGAGCAGTACTGTTGTGCTGAGTGCAAGTGAAACACACCAGATTTACAGCAGTATCATACAGAAACATCTAACCATGTAGTCAGTGGTTCTTCCATGAGTGTTCCCAGAATGAGAACAGAGAGAATGAAAGAGAATTATTCCTTTCGCATGTGTTAAGGACAAATCCAAGGAAAACAGGAAAAATGGCAGTAAAGGGAAGCTGTGACTTTTTTTTTTTTTTTTTTCCCCAACCAGATAGGTAAAGAGATCCTGATGAATGATGAAGTTTATATCTTTCTGTCCCTGATCTGGCTGAATGAACATTTTTCCTCAAGGCAATTCCTGAAATTTCCCCTCCTACAAGTTGGTGCTCACCACCCCAAACAGCCCGAGTAGAAAATCAACAACATACCTCCAGGAATCGGGGAGCTGTTCAGGGTTTTTTTGTTTGTTTTGCAATTTTTTTTTTAAGTGAATATTTAGGAGCTTTTGGCATAAAGCTGTCTCCAGAATACCTTAAAAAGGCTACAAACAAATATATTTAGTAATGCCTCACTTACTAGATCTTGCTGAATATGCCTGTACAGAAATTTTCTCTTTTCAGTCCAGTCCATGCCTGTCCTGTCCGTTCACTCTTGATGAGACTACCCAGCTCCTACCCACATACCCAAGTAAATGGTGCTTGTGTCCTCGTCATGCCCTCAAAACCAGCAGCTTGTCAATATGTGCTGGAGTTACCTCTCCTACACTGCATCTCCTGGAATCCTTCTTAGGCTGATGATTTTCAGGCTGCTAAACCTGGGTATGCAATACTTTGTGCATAATGTTATCTGCTGACAAAATCAAATAGCATGTTATTAAAGTCTGAAAGGCTTTATCTATTTTTCATAAGCATTTTAATAGGTACTGCACTCTCTTCTGCCTCCCATATGCTCAACAGCCAAACTGATCTTAAAGTGGACATTGTATACGGGGACTTGTATTACAGCATATCCCTCAGAGCTGGTAGAAACTAGAGGTAGAAAGTAGAAACAAGTGCCTAACTCTAACTTACCAGCTAGGGTTCAGGGGTTACTAACGGACTGCAGCCTGAAGGGATTTTTTTTTTTCCCCTTTGTTGATGGTGTTCTAACATTGGATTTTGAACCATAACTGCACTTGCCTCTACTTGCTGTTCTTACAGCTGGTTTGCCATTTCTCCATTTTCCATTTGGGAATACCACTCTTAATAGTAATGTGAATGAACGAGTTCCAATATTAGTGCTGATGGAGCATGGAAACTTTGTGTTGATGTCCAAACTCCTCTCCCACAACTTCACCAAGTACATCATAATATATCATATTTTAATATCAAAAGTGGTGCTTTGCAAAACTACAATAGGCTTTTATCACCTGACACATTCCTTAGACTTTCTCCTGATGAAAACAAAAACAATTTACTTGGCAGTTCAGATGATAGTTTAAAAAAAATAACATATATATGTATATATATATTTTTAGAATACAAAAATGGATTTTTCATTCAGATAAAAGTTTTCAACAAGCTTTTCTCAGCAATAGAATATGAAGCTGGATCTTAGTAAACAAAGCACATCTTACTAGAAGATCTTTTGTATTCTTTTAGAAAATATTGGACTCTCTTTATACTTCTAAATGGAAGGGCTCCAGGGATAGATCTGTAATCCAAGGTTGAGCAATTTGTAGAAAGTCTACCTTACATTCACAAAGGACATAGATTGTATCTTTTAGTGCATGTTGGCCACATCTACACTGTACAGCATTTGGTCTTGGTTCTACATGGGTGATGTGCCAAGAAAGTAACAATCACTTTGGTTTGGTTTCTGTTCATGTAGGAAATAACGTAAGGCATGCTGGACCCACCAAGACAGATAGTGTTTTTATGACATGAGGTTATGTGAACATATTTCTGAGGGCTAGGACCTCTGGATTAGCACTAGAGGACTATGTGGAAGGAAGGGGGACAAACGTGGTGCAGTTTTACTCATACTGTTTTGGGGAGCGGTCCTCATCATGAGCTATTCCCAGAAGTTCACCTGAGTTTTGTTTTAGAAAAGGCTAGTTGGGGCACTCCAACACAGAGCCCCGAAGCTGGCTGACAGGTTAGTGGTGATGACAATCAAGGAGGAGAACTTCATCCCAGCCTTCTTTTATTTAGTAGCGTGGCTGTACCCTTAGAGACATCAGCCCTGTTGTGTACGTAACACATACATTTCACATATATTGGAATGCAGTAATTTCACATATTGCCAAGAGGAAAGGATACTGAAAAAAAAAAAGTCAGCAATCAAAATGATGATGTAGCAAGGCAGAGAGTTTCCTCTCAGAACTAGAGCAATCATTGCTTTCCTTAAGGCATATAAATGCTTTCACCTTACACTGAGGACTTAGGAATAACGTAACTGATTCAGTGGTTCATTGCAGTAATTTTCTGCAATAACTTGTGTGCCCTTTACCACCATTTCTTTCTCTTCAAATGCTTCACAGTTCCCCCCCCCCCCTCTTTACTTAAAGATCTAATGTATATTATGTAAATGACAGAGAAAACTGTATATGTCTTTGCTGCCTTTCATGCTGCAATATTTACAGGAAACCCTAAAGAAAAAAACATTTTCAGCAAAGAACAAACCATTCACAGTAGTAATGTTTCCACTTCAGGTTACTCACTCAACCTCAAGCTATATGTATTAACTAAGTTCTTAAGCATATACAAAGCCCAGTTCCCTATTTCAGCCAGATCTCTTTCGTAAAAGAATAGAGACAAATCTCAAGTAATTTTTCTTTCATGAAGGAAAAAGAAAGTCTCTTGCCTCTTGGCAGAAAAAGAATATGCCAGCTCTCTCCCTAAAAAGAAGGTGTGACATGCATGCCCAGCACTTTTACCAAATAAGGGTGGTAAGGACCTTGCAGGGAAGGGGCCTTGCAACCTTGGGGTTGTGAGGAGATTCACACAGGAGCCCATTTGTGCGAGGGTGAACAGCCAGGATGGAGTCCCCCCATTCCTCAGGACAGCTTCAGAGTTTGCAGTGCACATATTGCCAACCTCCGGCTTCGTCAACACCGTCACAGAACAGTAGTCTTAGATCATATGGTATTTTCTTCTGTCTGTCAGACAGATGTCCTTCCATTCACTGGGCTAGACTGCCTGGGTTTGGTAGAGCTTTCTTTGCTTATGCCTGGGCCCTTCTGCTACTGATAAAGAACAGGCAAGAAAACACTGGGTTGGTTTCTCTCTGTATGTTTGAGGTTATATTGTGATTTCATCAGAACTCATTCAGAATTATGTGTCTATAAAATGCCTTCACACATCTGAGTTGTGTGAACAGAATAAACTTTCTTTTTATTTATAACAAAATTAAAGTTAACTTCAGTGGAAACTATGCAATATCAAAACAAACACAGCTTCATCCTACTGAATGAGTGGTTAGGAAGGATTTTGTTACCAAACAGAAGATAACAATAGAAAATGGACCTGAAAGAAATCAGGTCCAAAGAATACTAGAGCCTTGTTTCAGCTGGAATTGAAGCATGTGCATAAATTCTCTGTTGAATAAGAACATTAAATAACACCAATAATATATTTTTGTGTGTGTAGCAAGTGTGACTATCTTGTGTTCCTGAGATGCAAACTTCATACTGAGAATAATTTCCTCTTTTCTCAAGTATCTAAAATTAAGGTTTAATCCAATACCTATAGGAACTTATAGGACTGCTTTTATTTGTGGAACAAGGAAGGTATGCCCATGCTGACACATTTGCTAGCTATATGAGTTAATCAGACTGAGATTTGGTGCCAGTTATTTTCTGAGATATAACAACTCAGCAGATCACATGCTCTTCAATTCCACAACTAACTTGAACAGATCAAGATAGGTAAGAAAACTGGTACTATAACTTTCAGGTCAAAAAGTCTTGAATTGGTAATATATCATGAAAGAAAAAAAAACTAAACAGGAAAATCATAACTGAATAGGTCTCTATTTCAGCTTTATAACAATTACCATTAGCATGCCAGTTATACAATTACTTAACTCATTTGGAGGCAAAAGAATATGTAAAGGTATTATGGGTCAGGAAAACAAGTAAAATATTAATATGAATATTTAAGATTACCAAAACAAAAATTATAGAAAAGAAAATAGGAAAATAAACACTTGCATCTCTTAAAAATTGTATCATCCAATAGAAACTTACACAGGATAAAAATGATAAGGTATTAATGGCATGATAATGTCAATCAGCAACAGACAGTAAATGCAAGACACAGAGGAGCTTCATTAGAAGATGGGTCTTCATTTTCTTGCCCCTACTCACCTGCTGGAAATCAAAAATTGAAAGGGCAACATGAAGAAGGTCAGCATTTGGTATCTCTGGAGAGGACTGTACCAGTAGCTAGTGATGGGCTCAAATTAGTCAGCAAGCACTGGCAAAATACAGTGAGTCCTCATAACATAGCAACAAAGTCAAATTTTATAAGGAGACAAGAAAGAAGTTTTTTTTTGTTGTGGGTTTTTTTGTTTGGTTGGTTTTGGTTTTTGTTTGTTTTTTTTTTTTTTTTTAATCTAGCAGTCAGAAATCCCAGTTTGTTATCTAAGGATAAAATTAACAGCTGGAAACATCTTGGGAAAATTTCTATCAAGAATAATACAAGTATGGAAAGGACATATATCTCATAATACACCCACTGAATGTAAAATTCCTCTAAAGAGATTCTTTTTAATTTTAACCTAATAACTTTAATTCATTGCCAGTACAATTAAAAAAAAAACTATTTACCTGTGTGTGTGTATTTACTAGATATACACACGTACATCTGAACAAAACACGCAACGGAATTGCCTACAATATGGAATAAGAACTAATGTGCTAAGATCAGTACTGGCTTTGTTACATGCTGAGCACTTTAGTGAAGATCTGTGTAGGACAAATTCCGCTGGAGAGAGTCTTTTATCATTAGCTGATCCCTGGGTCTCATGGAGATTGTACTTCATTGACTGGTAGTGTCTTGCCTTGTTCCACGGAGAAGTACAGTCTGGTGGTTTTTTCCATTTTTTTTTCTCTCTCTCCAGACAGAAGTCAACTATGTGAGTTAATAACTGGTTTTAAAGGCCTCAAAGGACATGTATGTGTGAAAAGTTGGTCATGGAGGAACAGGAAGAAAAGAAGGAATCAGAACTGCAAAGAATAGCTTTCTGAAGTTGTGCCCAGTAGGTCTGCATGCTCAGAGTAAAATTTTGGTCCCACTGATGTCAAGTAGAATTTTGTCACTGATTTAACTCCTGTTTTATTAAAATAATTATTATGGGGGGGAAATAAAAGTAAAAAGTAAAATAGAACAAAAAGTATTTTTAATAACAAGAAAAATAGGTGGGAAGAAAAAGGAAGAAAAAGAGGAAAAGTCAATCAGCTAACATTACACAAGGTGAGGAAGGGCACATCACAGGGTTAACATCACAAACTGTTTAACAGTGCAGAAGAACACATGTAGATTCCTATTAAATAATTCAGTCTGAGCATCACCTTCTCTTCAGGCTAGCGAGATCTTTTTCTATAGGAAAAAAAGCCAGTTACAGACTGAAATGTCTGGCCTCTTCTTGCTCATATACTGTATTTGATTTCCACTACTTATTTATAACGAAGAATTAAGGTTAACATCTGGTAGGACAGGAATAATCTTCAGATTTTTCACTGTACTATTTCAGTTTCCTTACCGCAGTTCTCCATAAGAGGTTATTTGTTTTGTTTGTTTAAGGTTTACTAAGAGCTAGTTTGCAACTTGAATTATGCAAGAGGCTTATTGAAGACAAGATCACAATTTCATCTCTCCCTGGACATGTTTGAACCATAACGTGAAGGAATAAAATCACCCTGAATCTTTCTTTATTCCCAGATTGTACAAGGAGGAGAGGTAAGGAAGAGCAAATGATGTCTCCCTCTTAAACACTACAGTTTGCACGGTCTGGTTTGTGGATGTGAGAATACGAAACATCTGAAACGCTTTGCCAGGGAGAACTACAGAGGCAGCTGTGCTCCGGGAAGGATGTGTCCAATGTCATTGTTAAAATACATGCCTGCTGAAAGGCTGCATTTTAAGCTCAGACATGGTACCATGTCTGGACCAGGACCAACAGGAAGAAGGGCTCATCTTCTTTCAGCCTTTCCAGCTTGTGCTGCCTCTACGCATCTTGCACATCGATTAGGAGCAGCTGAACACCCTTTCACCCTATGACACAATATTGCCACAAATTAGGCACCTCATGTGTGAATGAAGGTTGTATTTGGCATTAGAATTTTGCAATGCTGGCTTTCCGACTCTAGAGGAGTCTCTTTAAGGCAATTTTTATCTGTTTACTTTTGTATCAGGTAGTAAAATTAATTAGCTTTATTAAAGAGCAAGCAATCTGATACTCAAGAAAACACAGCAGAGTAGCAGGATTCCAAAAATATATCAGCCACCTGGTATTGCCTGTTATATGTGCTTCCTTAGAATACATAGCTGCAGCTGTAAATGTAATTTGTTTCTATAGGCAAAATTGATGCAACACTTTTCTCTGTTTATCTAAAGTATTTGCAGTTCTCGACTCATTAATTAACACATTGATTAGAGTATCCATAAACTGGGCTAAGACTCAATTTATTTGAACATTTTGATTTAAGATAGTTTTCTGTATTTCCTACCTATCTAAATATCTACTGTTCTTCCCTGGGAAGTGATTTTATAATCCACTTTCTAGAAAAGAACCTCATGTGTGTTTTCATACTGGCTGAATCCATAGTCTAAGAACAGACTTAGAATGGATAAAATCTCAGCATTAAATGACTGGTTGTGACAAAGAACTTCACAAATGTGGTTGTTTGCCCAGACAGACAGTATATCAATGGAGCAGTTAACAACAAGGCTACTTCTGGACTAGTAAGATGATATTGAAATATGTCACTAGGTCATTAATGAAAAACATATAGCATACTCTATATGACTTCTCCTTTTAAACCATTTACTATCACAACCACAAAGAAACAGTTCTAACATGCAGTCCCGTTAACTCTTAGGTTATGTTTACAATGAACATTCTAAATGTTTCAACTCATTAATAATTCAATTAACCAGATCATAAATTCTCCACAAATATCTCAGGACACTCACATTTCCTGGTTTAGACATGACAGAGAACAGTAAGTATATCCCATCCACATTTTAATGTGGATACCTGTTATCCACTATTGTAGAACATGTCTCAAAATGCAAGCGTAGCTATAACTTTCAGTTTTTTTTTTCTCCTTAGGAATAATCAGGAATGAAGGAGTAAGTTGAATTAAAGCCTTCATACTCATTTGGGCAAATGTAGTTCTGTTGCAAGGCACTGCACTCCTGCTCATTCATACTAATTTTTATGCATTGTTTTGTCATTATTATCCCAATGATGAGGAAAACATGAAGCCTAGACAGTTCAACGATTGCAGCACTGTATATCCATATTGGGAAGCTACCGCTTGAAAGCAGGAGCCCAAGTCCTTCCTCAGCAGCAAACTTGTAGTTCTTTGTCAGAAAGGTAAGGAAAGGTGCTAGGAGTACCAAATCATAAGCTCATGCTAATTCAGTCCTTCACCTCTCTGATGATGGTGCCTTGAGCTGACTTTGATGTGGCCTTTGTTTAGCAGCCTAAGTGCCATATGCAGTCCAGAGACAGAAATATGTTTAGGACCATTGGTTCAAAATCTGCTGGTATAGATTAAGACAGCACTCAAACGATATTGCAAAAGTATTTGTTGTACACTCATACAAAGCCATCTTTTACATAGTTTTTTTTAATATGAAATTATGCTATAAAAATATACCTTTTATTCAAATCACTTCTTCACAAACATATATTAAACATGTAACAAAACCTTTGATTCTAGTAGATGAAATTGAGCATGCTCTGAAAAAAACTAGACTATGATCGCAAAAAGTAATAGTAATTTTGAACTTCAAATAGCTTATATTTGACTGAAACAAGAACTCTTAGTCGGATAATAAAATTGAAATATATTGTTATATACCTCCTAGTACTACACCATTCTTCTACCTCTTTTCTCCAACTGTCTTATTCTCTTTTTGAAAGTTACTTGTATATTGGGGTTGCATTCTACTCAGTCACCTTGGCAACAAGAGTTATTCCCTTACAGAACATACTGTATTTTCATATTTTTATTATAATAATAATGCATAGCTATTATCTGAAAACAGCAAGAGAAGTGGTGTCTTCGTCCCTGAAGTTTTCAGGTCTTTTTCAGGACTGGATGATAACTCTCAAAGACTGTTACCTTTCTTTTCTTACACTTACTTTATTGCTTTATTTAGAAAGTTCCTAAAACAATTTAAATATAAACTTAGATTCCAATTCAAAACAGGAAATAAATGCCTCGCACCAGATTTAAATGGCATTTTGGTGCTTAAATCCAAAACTGTAATCTCACATCCCACTTATTTCTCCTCAGTTAGAAGCTAGGAAGGGTTACCATTGCTTCATTTCTTAAGTTAAAGTCGGTCCCCATATGCAATTTTTTTAATGCTGAAACCAATCAGGATCCAACTACTCACTGTGTGTATCTCTTACAAATAGGTCAGCATCCCTATCCTAGTGCAGCCATGGGAGCTGCTGCCCTTTTGGGGTCCCATTGCTTGGCTCATGCCTGCACGCTGCGCTCGCATTCGCCTGCAGGCTCCCCACCTTATTTGACACTGCCCACCTTCCCTCCTGCTTGATCCTTTCCAGAGGAGAAATCTCTTTACTGCATGCATGAAAGTGGACCATGAATGAATCTTGAACACAATCAGATATTTGCTTGGGAAATAGCTGTGGTAGCTTAATGAGTGGCTGTCTTTTAGCTGTTTGTTACCATCTCACCCTTCAGTTCTTGGTTGCTGCTTTGCAGTTGAGACCTGTGAACTGACCACGTAGACACTGGTAGTTTATTGCTAAATGAAACAGGTCATTTTAAATTACTCATGATATCATGGTTTCCCCAAACCTGGCCTGTAAAGGCTTTCCTTTACAGAGCAAGCTGCTCTGTAAGGCTCCCATAAGTCTGTAAAGGCTTCCTTCCTGAGCAAGTTGCCTTTGGCTCCATATGTAGCACCCTGGCTATGCTGAATCCCGTTCAGAGATTCCTGCCAGGATGCACACAGTATGTGTACAAGAGGATCTGGGAACTCTAGAAATGAACTGCCTGACGTTAGATATCACAATGCTCAGCATAACCACGTTTAAAGTCACTCATCCCTTATGTTCCTGACAGACTGCAGTGCATGTACACATGTGCTTTCAAAAGAAAGCATACATTACCCATGCCCCGCAATGCACCAACTTTGGGATGGAAAAAAATATCTTAAGAGCGCCCAGAAAAATGTCACTATTGCTGAGATCAAAAAATGAATTCCTCTTTACTTAGAAGATGGGTATTTTAATTTGGAAAGAAAAAAACCAAACCCAAACATTATCTAGGCAGACCACAGGGGTAAGGGCCCTCACTCATTAAGGGGGGGGGAGGATTTCTAAATGGCAACACACTTCTAGACCCTTAGACCCTCAGTTCTTTGCCTCATTGAAGAGGAGATTTTGCTATTAGCACAGGAATGAGGTTCCTATCTTCTGTGACAAGAATTACAGCTATCTGTCTCACCAGTGCTGCCAGGTCACCTGCTCCTGTTTTTCAGATAGAACCTATCTTGAGGGAGGTCAGGGAGTCCCACCTCCTGCTTGAAATCCAGAAAGTGCTATTTCTAATAAGACTGTAACAGGCGTGCAAGGGTAGAAAAGATGGAAAGAATGATACAAAAGCACACACATCAAAAGAAAATGAAGGAAAAAGAAAAGGAGAAAACAGTAAAAATTTCCTATTCCCCTTATGTTGATCCTTTCCTTCCTGCCTTTTATCAAATAATTTTATTGCATCAAGAATAAATAATTGATTAAATAGAGAAACATTGCTAACAAAAATAAGCTCCTGTGTTTGAAACAACCAACCAAACTAATGTTAAATGCACTTAAAACAGAGTTAACACTCTATGTAACAAGATCATAGAGATTATAAAGCTGCTTCATTTTATTCATATTGCAAAGCTACCACGTATAATTTGGTAATTTTAGCTGTCTTTGATCATCAGAGGATGAAGATTTATCCATCATAAAGGCTAATTACTGTTATCGTCTTCCATAGACAGTGGTCTCTATAGGCCCTGCTTGTACTTTTTGATGGAAAGAAGAGGGCCAGCCTTTGATGATTTCAGACCTGTCTCATCAAAGAGCCAGTGGGGCACTACCCTTAATGTATTCACTTCTGAAGAGACAGTAGGAGCACTGCCATCTGCTTTACACCACAAAAATCCACCAAGAAAGCTCTGTTAAAATGAAGACATCTTATCCTTCATTGGAGATACAGACACAGACTTGTGAGCATTTCAAAGGAAAAAGTTAGAGAGGAGCAAGAAGACGAAGTTATGAATATTGCAATTGCCCCACCTTATCAGAATCTGTCTCTCACCAACCTTCGTGACCTCTCTGCAAGTAATTAGCATGCTCTGTGACTCTGCCATTAGCAACATCCTCAGCTTGGGAGTCTAATGCTATTAGCATGCTGCTTAAAGAAAAAAAAGGGGAAAAAAAAAGGAAGATATTTGGAAAGTATGGAGCATTTAACTGCAAAATAAAACAAGCACTTTCTCTCATTAAATATAGCCAGAATTCAGGACATCATTGATTGGTTTTAAATCTTGCAGATGAAAAGAAATAAGTGAACAAACAAGCTGAACTAAGCTGTTATAAACAAAACATTCAAATACTCTGAAAAGTAGTTTCTCAAACCTAAATTACCTCTAATTCCTAAAGAAATTAAGTAACTCATTTCATCTTGTTTGGGTTATTTAATTATCTGATAGAAATAAAAAAGCAGGGAGCAAGGCTGAATCAAAGAAAAGAAAGATTGGCTTTTTGTCTCACAGTGAGACACACAGCTTAGTTGTTAACAATAAAATGCTATAAGCCATATGTTTCGTGTGGTTTTCTTTTAAGCTTGAAATTAGAATGTGCTAATTAGAGTGTGGGCCACATATAAAAATACAGCACTCCATTGCAATTGTGCCTGTATGAAGAGACTACATTGTTGATGAGTAGAAGACTGGTGCTATAATTATCTTACAATCCAAGAAGTAATTCACCTTAGTAATTTTTGAATATGTCAAGAGCCTGGTTCACAAATCACTTAATTGCTTTTTATGCACTCTTTGTGCTGCAATTTACTGTATATGAGAAAAGTGACTTGTGTACCAATATCGTATAATTTGCCTCACATTCACCAACCTTCCAAATCATAGCATGGTAACTAACAACACTCAGTTTCAGCTTCATTTCCCAGGACTCTAAAGACCTAGGGAGATGTGAAGTTGACAGTGTTTCCAGCTGGGAGCAAATAGCATGTATTAAAAAAAAGGACCCATGAAAAGCTTCCCAGAAAGCCAGTAGGTAAAATAAACTTGTCAGTTTGAAGATCATTCCCGCAAGCTGCATTTTACTTCATTCATTATCGAAGCATAACCCATGTTTACCCTTCAGGAAAAAAAAAAAAAAAAAAGTCAAGGAAGCTGAGATGTGAATTGGACAAGGAAGAGAAAATTCGATAAAACACAAAACACTTTCTAATGTGCTTTTTTGCATGCTCCCTGAAACAATGAGATTATACTCATTACAGAATACTTATCAGACTCTTATTTCCAGTCAGACAGCTGCCATCATGTGAAACATACTGGTCAACAGATCCACCTGGGAACTTTGCACCAGAATGTTGGTGAAAAAACTGAGGTTTCTGTGAAAAAGGATATTTTTTAGGAAAAAGAGTCAATTTTTAGGAATTGATATTGCTCCAAATCGAGTAGATCTCAGACTTTTTTTCACCAATCCAGAGATAAATGTTTCCTAGTTCTCTTTAATGTGTAACTTATGTGCTACCAAAGGTGCTGCGGTGCTTTGTAGCCATTGATACATAGAGTACAAAATGGTTAGCAAATACCACATTAGTGGCAGCAGTTTGCATTCAATTTGGGTCGGTATCACTGCAATCTGAAGGTTAATGTAAAATCCAACCTTTGTCTCATGTCATTTCTCCCTTCTGCTACATTTCTTTTTTCATGGCATCAAACACAAGATCTTATCTTCACTAGCAAAGTTTACTTTGACCAGAACTTCCTCAAATATCATTAATAATTCAGTATTTAGAAGTTTCCTTTAGACTATATTTGGTTTCATATTCATACACTGGTTTTCTTTTTTCCTAGCCGTTTTCCACACTGGAAAAAATCCTAAAGCTGTATCTTTCTCTACCTTCAAATTCCTTATCTGCTTTGGTGCCTACAATTAGACCAAAAAAAGAAAAATAAAACCAAAACCTTGTGCAATGTCTATTTATTCACCAGTCTATATGGATTTTCCATAGACTCACAGAACATAGTTTGTAGTTGTCCTCTGTTAATACTTTACTAATTTATTACTGTTAATGATGGAGTGGTTTACTAAAATGTAAATAGAGCATGAAACTGTATTTGGTCCAAAATCTGTTGAAGATCACGAGTTTCCAATCACTTAGGTTTTTGAGAAAGCCATAGTTTGCAAAAAACATTCCCTTTGCAGTCACTATCTACCTGGGCTTAACTTGTACAAGTACCAATTCCAAGAGGCTTTTCCAGTATTTTAGTCAAATATATTGACTGATGAAGATGATGATAATAAACTTCACATTTGTTTTAAACCAAGATTTGCAACAAATAAATGTAAAGCTGCCTACGGTAGTAAGTGCCCTAAGCAATTAGAGTAAGTTGTCATATGAATACTAAAATGGAAATGCAATATTATAAAAGATGAAAAATTATTAATAATAGCTTTGCACTGAAAGCTAAGGGAAATTCGCATCTTTATCTATATGTTTTATTCAAATTATATTTGCATTAGAAACAACATAATTAGAATGACACATCTTTTTCTAAGGGTCAACCATTTCTTAGGGTCATAAGAAATTAAATTATGAGATTAATTGACATCATATTTGAGATTAATCTACCTTTTATTACTTGTGGGGTAAACCACTTTGCTGGTTATACACTGTATCATGAAGTTGTGTTTGTGAAAGGTAAAGGTATGTAGGTATCTCCAACCTAGCAAATAAAGCAACACTAACAAATACACAAAGCTTCAAGACAGGCAAACATCCCTTGTTTGTATCCACAGGCCTTGGATGTCCTCTTGTTGCTAATCCTCAGTAAATCCCATTTTACTATGCTTTCAACTGTTATTTGCCATGTGGAGCCTTCACTACATGGGAACTTCACATTTGGGAAGAGGTTTTTCAGTCCTATTAAACAGAGATATATTGATAATTACACTGGCAGTTTGCTATTCAAACTTTGTCTGGTCAACAGCAGCCTGCTAACCATAATTTCTGAGTCAGCTAGCAAGCACATTAATTTCACCTGTACATAGTGGAAAGTCTATCATTTTAACAGATTCTGGGATATCTTCTCGTTATATTTTCTGCTCATTTCTTGGTACCCAGTCTCAACCTTGCCAGCATGTCTAACTATTGCTTTTCTTGCTTAATGATACACAGACCCTCCAAATTAGAACAAACAATAGGTTTGGCCACACTTAAATGTCTTTGTGGGACTTTTGTAAACTTTTGACTTTTTTTTCTTTAATTCTCCTGTCTTGCAGATAAGGATTTTATTTCTATCTAGCCTCAGAGACTGAAGAGTGGTGAGGGGTTTTTGTGTTTCTTGCATCTGATATAGCTGATTTCTGTTGCTAGAAGACTGCCCAGGCTCCTTTAATTCTATCCCTCCCTCCTGTTTAGCTTATACATCATACTTACGTATTCTTAAACAAAATGTAAATATCATTAACCACTTAGATATCCTTTTAACATTTTTGGGGGAACACCAACATATGATTATAATGAGACATGATTATAGTATTTAAGATTACATTGTAAACTAAAACCAAACTTGTATACAGCCCTGCTTCTGGCTGTACGTTTCTCCCAACACTACTTTTATTCATTCCATGTTAAATGACCTGTCATATACCTATGCTTTATTTTTATAGCCTTATTTTTCTTAGTGAGCATAATTTTATTCTTCCTAGCCCTTGTTTCCCTTCAGTGAGGCAGGATTTAAATAGCTTTTGTCCATCTGTGGCTTTTAAATAAAATATTTATACATATTATAGTAACAGTGTCCGTATGTGTCCAATAGCAATAGATAAAACAGGGTACTAAGGGCTATCTAGGGAGAAGAAAATGCCTATGAAAAGAAAACAACCGAGTATGTCGCCTTTTGTTTAACAAGGCAAGGAGACATCAGCTAGATAGCTGAGAAGAGACCCTGTCTAAAAGGAGGATAATCCTTAGACCACTTAATGCTGCAGCAAATATAGTTAGTGTTTTCTTTTGCAGAACACCACAAAGACAACCGGCTTTGACAGCTACAGTTCAGGTATGACTGTCAATATTTGGCATGATTAACAACCACAATTACGCTCCATATCTTTACTACAAGCCTATGAGGTCTTTTCGATAGTACCTCTAAAATATTTCCTTTTCTCGCTTTATATCCTTTATATCCGACATGCAGTGTCTTTATAGTGACATAACCTTCACATACATTTTTCATTCATGCAGAAAAGTGATCATTCATTCTTTGGTAGTGTTATCTATAAACTTGCTTGACTATCACGTTAGAACAAATGCATGTTTTGCATTTTGCTACTTCATAATATATATCACTTATTACCCTGCTTGAGTTGAACAGTCAAATAATAAAGCTTGTCTCCTCAGGAGGAAAAACAGCTGATGGAATTAGGAATTTCTTTAATATAGTGTTGTTCATGTACAAAATATATTTAAAGGCCTGATTCTATTAATATATAACTCAGACTGCAAGAAATGTTTTATCTGCTCACAGTTCTGAATGTCTTTTCACTCAGTTTCTTAGGGATTTTTTTCAGGTCTGTGCTCCTACAGTATACTTTGCTTTAGCGGTTTCCTTGGTTGTCTGGTTTTGCTTAACCAAAAGCAGGAGAAAAAAAAAAACCCAACACATTAAGAAAGCAGTCCCTCTCTTGCACACCCACTCAGATGCTGCTCTCAATCAATTAAATCCAACTCATGCACATGTTGCTGAGACATTATCCTGTGAAATACGTTGGGCTGTATCCTTCAGCCGATACTTAGGCCGCCATGTCATCTATTCTCGGAGGCTACTATAAGTTAGCCTGAACAGATCAATTGCCAGCTCTTTGCATTTTCCTCATTCTGAATCAGAAGGTGGACATTAAATGGAACAACTTCAGTGAGATGACACACTTACAAAGCTCCCACTTTATCTCTGACTAACATATTATGACTAACAGTTCTGTGCCTCATCATTTTAGCAGAGCATAGGAAGCAGGGCAATGCAATATTAAGCAACACTATGCAATGTTAACACTATGCAATGTTATCACCATACATGAACCAAAACTATGTTATTTCAACACAGTTCTGCAGATTGCAGTGTGAAGTGCTAACCTTTTGTATAGGCAGCTTAATATTTTCATTCCTTGCCTGTGTTTTTGTGAGAACTCAAAGAAAGGTGAATTTTGTCAGTGTGTATTTATTATTATCTTTATGTTTGTTTCAACATAATTCCACTGTTTGTTTGATGCTGGTTAGCACATAACCTTATTCTTTGAAATGCTAATTGTTAAGACAAAGTTTACTGAGGCTGCTGAATAATGAGATATCATTATCTTCAGGTCTTTCTTTGAATGAGCCACACTGCACAGACGTTTACAAACACAATTTTGTAATAGGGTTTCTAACACTATCCTTGATACGTATAAATGAATTAGATTAGATTCTTTGCCTTTGTAGAATCCATCTTTCGCTCTCTCTGACTATGAGTTGCCTCATGTAACCTTACTAGAAGGTCTGAGCAACAAATATAGCTTGAACCTGCTTAACAGCATTTGAAGTGCTAGAAGGAAGAGGTAGACACAGCCTATTCTGCCTGTCCATCGCAGAGGTGATGGATGATGTTGGCCGCCTTATCTGAACATTCACATTTCCTCAGGAACTTCCAAGGACCACAAAGGCCAAGTATAACAAAGGATTTTGTCAGAATGATAAAGATTATATAAGCATCTCTATTTTGCTTCCTGGATATTTTCTGCCATTCTCAAACAGTAAAGATCATGTCAATAGCTCTATGCCACAATCAAAATTCCACTGTGTTTCCAGGAATGTGGTGTCTATTAAGTTGTACAGTAGGCAGCTCAGAAGGCCTCCTGTCAATATTTTTTTGACAACTGTCATCTGAGGGAAATCTTTATAATTACAACACTTTTTTTTTTTTTGAGCCATTTTGCTTGTAAAAGTGGAAAAATTTGAATTCTGTAACTTGTATTTTGCAGACAGGTGCTCCAAGGTAAAAGGCCATATTGTCCCATCAATGTTTCACATCTGTCTGTGAAGGTATTTAAGGTATTCTGCTGGAAGGGTATTATTCACTCCCTTCTCTCCCCCTTCTCTTTTGCAAATAAAAGCTATAAAAAGGTTATTTCTAATTGGTTGCAATTCTACAGGGGTCAGGGCATTTTACATCTCAAGATTTATGAGTGAAGTCAGCTAATGCTCACACTACCAGTGATGGATACTTCTTTCCTAAGCAACTCATTTCCTTCTACTGTATGTAACACTATCAGCCTTGTACAGAAGACAGTCCTGAATAATTTGCAGAAAATTTGGATTTCAAGCCTAAACATAGTTTTAATTCAATGGCTCATGCCCACAAGAATTATACATGAGTTCTAAGTGGGTTACAAGTTGGTTTGATTTGGTATCATCTCCACACAGAAAATCTGCTTCTGATCTAGAGATCATGAGTCAGTCAATATTTTTTTAACTAACATTTTTAGTTGTGAAATTATTTAAATGAGCAACATGACGAAATCTGTGGAAATTCATGTAAACAGCAAATTTGATGTTTTTATGGTTTAACCCAATTGTATGCCAGCAGCCCCTACTTTGGTCCAATACACCCAAAATGTTATTGAACAACTCAGTCACAAATAGCAAGATCTTTCAACGTGGTGTATATTTTACCCTGAACAGAACAATAGAAGGCTTGAAGCTGGTTGTCATAGCCATCCCTTTCTGTATAAAGTAGCTGTAACTTCTAAGAAATTGATAAGCTTCTCTCTGAAACTGCAGTAGCATGGCAAGCCTCAACACTGTTTTGAGCTATGCTAATAGAAAGATTCCTTGGTTGTATGCAAGAGTGGTGAGCATGAGACAACGATGCAGAATGCAACAATAATGAACATTTTTTTAAAAACTTTCTTACTGGGACACTTTGGACATTAATTCTCAAATTCATATGATTTCTTATTTACAACTATCTGATCTCTCTCTGTCTGAAGCCTGGGTATCACTGCTGCATCCAAGGGTACGCATAACCAGTCACCTGGATCCAGGGAGTTTAACAAGCTACCTCCAGTCAGCTGAGCCACTGCCACTGCGCGTACTGCCAGCCCAATCCAATTGCAAAAGAAAAACCACTTAGTTTAGGGAGGTTTCCATTCACAGTTGTTCCAGGTCAAGCAAAACACTTCAGTATTTCGAATGCAAGTTGAATTTTTTTCCAGTGTTATTTTTTTCAGCTAGAATATTTGTAGAGGGGGGAAGGCTGCTTCAGTTTGGTACGCACCAGTTCCCTTTCCCAATCCTCCCTGTTAAGGAATCTTTCCTTACCAAGCCCTACTTGTAAGGCTTAACTCTTGGCCTCTGCACAGTTAAATTCACAAAGGAATTATCAACATTAACACCCTGCCAGCTTGCTGTTTGTCCAACAGTCCCATGAATTCCCTCAGCACTTAAGTTTCTTCCAGTAATGGCCCTAAAGCATTTACATGAATGCTCCAAAGCTGCTTTAAAACTCAAGCAATGCTAAAGCCTTCAAAATGGCAGAGCTGTCCTGCTTGCAGAAGGTCCCTGGCAGCCATCCTCAGGACAAACCCCGCTGAGGCTGGGACTGCAGAGTGGGTGGGTAAACCAAACTGCCCAGTACTTGAGGCTCTCGCTAGCATACATGGCCTCCTGTATTCAAGTCCCTGCCCCACCTGATTTGAAGCAAGAGCTTCAATCTTCTCAGAAAAATACCCTAATGATTAGCCTGCTTTGAAATGAGTAAATCTCACTTGTTGAAGCAATCTCAATTTGCTTAAATTTATTAACAGTGACATGTTACATCATATCTATCAGTACTATCAATTTTAGTTAAATAGCTACTACCCTGGCTGCTCTCATACATTTCTCTACAAATAAACTGTATTTTTGTTTCCTGACATGCTTTTGTAACTTTGCTAATGTCTAGATCAACTACATTTAAACCATCTCTGACCAATATTTGTCCAATCTTAAAAACTTCTAATAATGGAAATTCAAGTGCCTCCTGAGGTACTCTAACGCAACACTTTCGGCTTTCTTATGTTTAATCTAAAATTCCATTGCTGCCCATTATTTCTCCATATGCACTAGCAACAACAAGAACAGTTTATTCTCTTTTATTTTTACAACCTTTTGCAAAGATTGCAAGCTGAGACTAGAGACTGCTGTAATGTATCCCTCCATCTTCTCCAAATAATGCCAGTTCTTTCACTTTTTGCTAATAAGTCATGTTTTCTAAATGCCCGATCACTTCTGCTGCTGATCATGCATAATTGCATGCATATTATAAGAATCATGCATATTATAAGAATAATTGGCACAGAAAACACAAGTGTAGCCAAGAAGTTATAAACAGAATGGCATTAATAACAGGTATGCACTGAAAAGATACAAGTCAATTGTTAAGCTAATTAAAAGTAGTGGTATAGCAACAGAGAAGAATGCGTACTGGCTCAATATTAACTGGTTGTGTTGAAGACATAATGGAAAACAAGTTTATATTACTTTAAGTGGTCTATATGTCAATGAAATTGTCTTTATATGCATCCAAAGCAAAGTATGTTATAGAAATTATCTGTAGAGCTTTGATTTTCTCCTCGTGAATGTGTTGTTACCTATAAATAGCCTACAGAGAAGTCTGAAGCAAAGCAAAATTAACAGGGATCAACAAAGAACTCGGCTTTAAAGGGATACATATACACTGCAGTGTAAGAATAGGACTTTTCCAGTAATTATTCTCTTGATGCTCTTATGAAAAAGAGGACACGGAAAATGAAACCATGGTAGTTTCTGTGAAAATAGGACTACTACCACAGAAAATAATAGTCTAGGATTATTCTATAACATTTCATCATGAACCAAATAACTTCTCAAAAAGAATTACTAAAATTTTCTGTATATGCGAAAACACAATGGCTCTACATTTTCAGAATAAAAACCTAAACCAGAATTAAATACTTGGAGCCTGTTTTTCAGATGTCTTGCAAAAATGCTAGTAAACTGTAGTTGTTGTATTGAACAACTACTTCAAAACAGTAAAAATCTTAAAATATAACAAAGAATCAGAATTTGCCATATTATCCAAGAAAAGCACATAACTTTAGTGGAGACACAGGATAAAAGAAGTTCACCGTGAATACTATTTTACTTTATTTCAACTTTATTGTGATAATTCAAAAAGTTATAGTACTGCTATGTAGCCAACATACCTAATATAAAGAGGTCAACAATGAACACCCTAACAAAAGAAACTAATTAGCCTTAACAAAGTGTAATAAATCAAATAGCAGGGGACTATAGCAAAAAGGTTAGTCTTCTGTACAATGAAATACACGCAACGAAGGGAATAGCCAACCAGTCCCTAAGTTAACTTACTGTTTTGTGTACAAAATGGCTACGTAGGTACATTTCTCTCTTCGGTGACTCATATCAAATGTATCTTACTATTCTGCCAGGAATTTACCATTTGAGTCTTTTTGAAATACCATGTGTTGACAATGATCCTAATCTGTTTCCATGAAATGCCATATTTCTTTTCAACAGAAAAAGTATGAGCTATCCCTACTGCCAATCATCGGCATCCAAATTGTTGAGAAAAACACTGCTGCATGTAGGAAGTAAAAATAAAAAGAAGTATACAAGATAAGAAGAAAAGTAGCGGACAGCAGTATACACAGAAGGTCAAACAACTGAATGCTTTGTGGTATGACAAAAGTACGAAGTGACATTTTAGCGTCTCTTTGAGCTAGAAAGAAAGAAAAGGAAGCAATCAGATTTTGTCATGTCCAAGGTGTTCTTTACCAAAACTTAAAATAGTTAGATCTCATAATGATTTAAGAGAAGCTTATTTTCTTTGAGGGGACTGTGTAGGTTTCTATTTTAATATACCTACAGGCTAAGGATGATAATCCTGTTTCAGAGAGCAGGTAAATATTACAAAATTCTAGTTAACTTCCATTAAAAAATAACGAATTTTACAATTCCCTGCAACAACATGTCTTCTGAACTCCACTGGCACTAAGACAGCCCTAGCGATGATTTCCCTGAGAACTATGGAAACTTTAATCCCAGGCAACTGAGGACAACATGCCTGAAAGATGGGACTCCTGAGGCCTTCTGCTTCCTGTCAGCCATCAGGATGCCAGCTGGTAGCAATGCAGAGTGCTTTTGCAAGATGCCCGGCTTTCGTGTGGAAATTTACCCAAAGTAACGTGTTCCTGTAGAACCCAGGGGCTGACAATTCCTGACTATTCAAGCAGTGGGGTTTGGGGACTGCTTGTCAAGTGAAGGAGAAATCCTAATAGCTTCTAAGATGTGACTTGTCAGTTTATTAAAAGAGAGCCTGTAATGTGCCTGCTTGTGATAGTAGAGGATTAGCTCCTTCCAGGTATGTCTTCTGGCCCTGCTAGCTGTGTAGGTTGGCTTTATACCGCATCCTTCGCGGTCATTGAAGCCTGCTTGAACTGGTACGGACGTAAGTCACATACATACTCATGATACATTCAGAGACACCTAGCCTTAGAGGGGCATGTTAAGAATGGAAGTGAGCACATGAGAAACTGCAATTTGGACGAGACAGTTCAGAGCCGAAACACAAAGACAGCAACACTCAGCTAGCCCAACAATTTCATCCTGGGAGCAAAACAATTTATAAAATTTCTAGCTCCATTTCAGGCAGCTTTTCTATGGAGAATGTACCTCACTCATACTTTGTGCAAGACACATCCCTTCACATTTTACAGATCATCCCTGTCGTGATTTAGTAATCTGAAATTAAGTAAGTAGCCGTGTCTAAACTAGTCTCTTTATCACCCATGCCTACTGTTCAGGGTAGACAATAGGTTACTAACCAGAAAAATATCTATACTTCTAGTCCTGGCAAAGGGCAGTATACCACAAAAACAGGCACTGTTGGGGTTGAAGTGCTGGCTCCATTCAATCAGCTGGAGTTTTAACATCAGATTAAATAGAGTCAGAATTCTGCTCTATGTTTACTGGACCGTATTTCTTTCTGCACTGATATACTTTGCAATATTGCTTGTGTTAAAGCAGACTTCCTAAACCAGATTTCCTAAACCAAACAATCAAACAAATACAAACCCAGTGAATTTACCTGAGTGCTAGGTATTTGGATTATAATGCAGTAAATTGCGTATGTAAGATAATTCCACTAAATACAAAGTACAGATTCAAGGCCCACACCACATATGTAGATAGCTGAACCTAGCTTATTTGAGTATGCAGTGATGCAGGCATGAAATAAATATACTTATGCATAAAATACATTTGAATCTCACACTGAATCTTAAGCATATTTAATCTGAATATATAATTAATCATGGAGTATTGATTTATTTCTGGTTTTGCTGTCTCTAATTTGTAAATATCAATAGCAATTCAACCCAACAATAGTTTTTGTACCCCGGATCATCAAATGTGAAGATATTTTCCACACTAACAATATTTCCACTCTGTTATAAACATGCAGAAGTATACAGAAGCATGAAACTAAATAGCAAGTATAGTTCTGTAATAAAATAGTACATATGTGAAGGGGATTGATTTAGCTTCTATGTGGAACATTTCTCAACTTTAAAAATTCTTATACATATTAATGTAGGTCTTTTTTTTTTTTTCCATTTTGCATTGAATTGTAAAGTAGTTTATAATGAGAAAATGACTCAGTTATCCCCACTTGTGCTGCATTATCTGCTGTGGGATGGAGAAGGAGTTGATAATGAATATATATATATTTTAAAAACATGGAGGATTTAGATAGAGCACAGGCCTAGCACTGATCACCTGCCTAAGGCTGAATTTCACCCATAGCACAGATGGCAGTACTAAATATGTGAAAGCAGCAATTCCTTTGAATAATTGATGGATTCTTTGAGGTTTTTTTATTGAATCTAATTACTGGTGGATAGGAAGATCCTTCCTTCCCCCCCCCCCCCCCCCTTACTATAGATGACTTCAGACAGGTGGTCTGGAAAGATGCCTTAATCTATCTGCAGATAAAAACTATGAAGTTAGCCAGCTGAAATAGGCCAAGGTTTCCTCAGAAACTTTTTTTTTTTTTTTTACACCCCCCCCACACCCACACTCTCCAAGAAGAGCGGTCAAACTCAAAGAAATCCATTAATTTAGTCACAATTATTTTAGTCACACCAAGTTATTTAAAAGAGAAATAAAAAGAGAAAATAAAATATTTAATGTGAACATTTTAAAATACACTGAATCAATTGTTTCACATATGACATTTTGTTTCAAGTAGTACCTAAATATCACATTCTTAGAGTTCAAAGTTCCTTGAAAATTTGTTTTTTGCAGAACAAAACATTTCATTCTTCCCAAAACAGTTTACCTTTCACAGTAAGTGGGAAGATAAAATTACTTCCTGATTGATCCAAAGCAATTTTCCTGACTTTTTGTTGTCATTCAACCATTACACAAGCAAGCACAAAAATCAGTTTTTCCTCACAGTTTCATTTCTTAATGCTTTTTTATTCCAATCTGATGATGAAATTTTCTTTTGATGCAACATATTCTGTGGTATCACCTCTTTGGTGATGTAGTAGTTTGATTTTCACAGTACAGAACTGTCTACAGGTCTTATAGAAGCAGCTCCACATAATTTCTCTGTCTGCTTTTCTCTAGGGTTTCTTGAACTGTGCATTTGCTGTCAGCCTGGTTTGTTTATAAGCTTTACCAATATCAATACTCAAAACTCACCAAGACATTAGGTACATATACAGAAGAAATGTACATTTATGTTTACTTGTTTGGAATGGGTTATCTTTTTCTTTTCAAAGCTAATGCTTTCAGAAACAAGGAAAAAGCTTCCTTCTGAATGTTTCCTTGGCTTTTGCCACCCACTTGGCAACTCTTTAATCTCTCTCATGGAGACACTCTTAGCAACTACAGCAAACAGGAAATGCTGCCATTCTTGGATGTGGTCTCCTCAGAGCAGATGAAAAAGATGAAGAAAGACTGGGAGTGGTCTGTCACCCACATATTCCTAAAATCATAGAATCACAGAAGGGTTTGTGTTGGAAGGGACCTTTAAAGATCATCTAGTCCAAGTCCCTGCTGTGGGGGGGGATTTGTTATTTCTTAAATGTTCCCATAAATAAAACCAATCAAACCATATATGTGGCAGAGATAACATGAAGCCCATGTAAAGACATCTAAATAGGACACTGCAGTTTTCTAAGCCAAGAGACGATCAAAACAGCTTCTTGCTCAGAGGGATCAGAAAGGCCATTAGACAAAGTAAGAACAACAAAAAGTCGGTAGCTTGCTATGTCACAAACAGGTCACCAGAACTCACAGATAGTCAATTCGGTAAGGATCAGATACAAGTATTAAAGAACTAAGAAAACATCTCATTAAAAACACATGACCTGTAAAGGGACCCTACCTTAGCTGCAGTGCACATAGATCTAAATACTTCATGTCAAATACTTTGTTCATAATGTAAGCCAGAACTTAAAAAAGGAGAGGTGGTGTGCTCCAAGGCTCAAAAGGAACAGCAGAGCTATGATGATCAATATCTTCTTGCTGGAGCTCCAACAGTGGTAAGGTTACCTCATGAAAAACTGGTAACATTTCTGAGCCTTTGAACTGAGTCCATCAAGCATTGGTATTTTGAGAAGCCTTCTGCAAACACAGGAAAACTTGCCTGCAAGTTTCCGTGTTCCCTTGTCAATGCATGTAATTGCTCTATATGTTGTACTGTAGGGTGGGAACGATTTAAGAGCTCTGTTTTCTTTATTCTGGCACTAGCATTCAAAACAGTCAGCAAGACATTCCACTCACTTCAGTGAAGCACCAACAAAGCTGCAAACATTGACAGAGAGTGAATCGTAGGCAAGCAGCTCTAGCACCTCTGATTAAGGGTTAAGTCTTTGCAAACTGAAATTATTCTGTCTTTATGATAACGATCAGACCTTTTTATCCCTGTTTCTGAATGCATTGGAAAATGTGCTGCATAGAAGAGTTTGAACAAAAACAGTGTGTGGACAAACTCTTGCATAGTGCTGAGCAAAAGTCTCCTTGCTACCATGAATTAGAGTGATATTCACTAACCTCACTGGCCCATCAAGTTTGGCCAAAGCATCCAGACTCCTTAGTAGCTGACATTACCTAAGGCTCTGGTTACGTCTCTGTACCAGCTGCTCTAGTCTCTTGAACAGGTGCCCCTGGCAACAGGAAGATTCTTGTATTTTAGTTTCCAATGTCTTCCAGTGGCAATTCAAAAGTTAGTTGAATTTTGCTATTATCTACAGCAGAGTTGGAGGAACTAAGCTGAAAAAAAGAGGTGCTCTGCACCTCTTACAGATCACGTCAGTCTTCGAATGCCTATTAAAACCTCTTGCGTTCTTTATCCTTTGTACATGGTCAGCTGGCCATGCATGACTGACTGCACGTAAATATGGCAGACAATTTTAAGAAAGTTTTCCGTGTCTTCTCTGAGGTGTGAATAGTGGCTCCTTGTTGAAGCTGCTCAGACACTAAGAAAGCTTAAATATCATTGCCATATCAAACCAAGTGCAAATACCTTAGCTTATCCATGTTGATGTTAATGACTAAGAAACTTCCAGCAGCAACATCCGTGTGTTTCTGTCATGTTTCCTCATGATTTCAAGACAAGGAATAGTCAAAGATGGACAAAGAAAATACTAAATAAAAATCTGTACGAATAACTGATTATAATGTGAAGGGTTTGTACTGTTTCAGCCCCAGTTCTTGTGGGAGCTCATGAATTTGGTTCAGTGAGCAGCTTATGACTCACTTGAACGTGCATAGTGAAGTCCTTCTGCCCAGACTTGGTAGTAATTCTCCTATACACTTGAATGTGCCCTTTAGCTTTCAGATTTTATTTATTTATTTTAAAACAGCATCTCTTAGAATAAGTGCTAAAACATATGGACTGCTGCTTCTGAAATAACAGATAGGGTAGAGGCTATCAGAAGGCCATTGAACACATCAGTCACAATGCAATGCTACTATTACATTGTACTCCAGTGTAATTGACCTTGAATTTCCTTTTAGAAATACAGAGTGTAACCCATTCATTTCCAAAGGGCTTTCCCAAGATTTATGCATCATTATAGTTTAATAACATATGGAAAGTACAGGAGGTACTCAAGTACAACCACCAAAGTTAATACTATAGCCTTGCAAAGTAAATATATACTTGCTTTTGCTTTAGAATTTGTGCTTCATTCAGCCTTCAAGTTGATACTTCTTTATCACTTTTAATTCAAAAGTTAAATTTAAAAATAATTATATCTTTAAATGTTTTTATTTTCTTTTCTCATTCCATAAAAGCAGAAATTACCATTTTGAAAACTTCAGTTCCAGCTGAGTTCTCAGTTAGCCCAATAGAACTTTCTTACACTTCTCATTATGAAGATAGATCCTATTCTTTTGATTTAGAGATGATGCTATTGGTACATCCCATATTAAATGCCCAACAGCACCCCTGAGTGATGGAATAACAGAGATAGTAGTTCTACAAAATTTCACATCAAGACCCACAGTACAAGTTAGCTCTTGAGTTGGGCTAAATAAAAGTATTTAAATATATTCCCAGAGGAAAAGGAGTTTTGATGCAGCAATGGGCTTGAGGGGAAAAGCTATTGCTCCTGAAGACATGTTATACAGTACGTTACAAGAGCAACTCAAGTCTTGAAGGCCCAGATTTTGAATGCCTTTAAGAAAATATTTATGCAAAGACAAGTGCTCTTCTCTACTCCTCAGTTTGTGTTATTTCTTAAATGTTCCCATAATGTCAATGCAGTGGAGCTGATGAGGAATATTTCAAGAAAGTTTTTCTATGTTGGAAAATATACTTTCAAATATTTTTCCATGATACTTTTTAGAAGGAGGCCTGTAAGAAGTAGTCCTAGATTCATAATACTAATGTCACAATATTTAAGGTACTGATTTTGGAGTTAGAATACATAACCACATTGCCTATCTGATTTGGAACAGATATCTGAACCTAGATCTCCCATAGTGGTACAAGTGGATACTCCTGAATCAATAGGTATTCTAGATTATATCTATCACTTTTTTTACTGTTCTTTCTTCCCACACACTCTTAATGGTCTTTTTTTTCCCCCCCAAAGCAGAACAAAAAAATTTGAAAGTTGGACATTTCCTAGCAAGTACTCCTGTCCATCTAATATCTCTTGCCCCTATATTGGTGAAGGATTTTCCTTATAATTTCTGTCTGTGGTAGTCTAAACAAAGGGAATTGGAACTTGGAGCAGTGCTTTCCTGATTTTTCCAGCAAATGTAAAGAAAGCTTTCCTGACTCCACAGTAGTCAAGAAAAATAACCTGGTACATAATTTTACTCCTATCTTCCTTTGACACTGGCAACATACACCCTCTCAGTTTTGTTACCCATTTCCTCTGATTAACATCTGAGACATTATTTAAAACAATGTATATATCTAATTCAACATCACCAACGATTTGATGATTTCTATATTCCTGAGAGCTAATGTTCATAAACATACTTCACACAACAGTTTTGAACAAAGCCAATTTAAAAGCATTACCAGAAAATCCTTAAACTGCTATAAGCCAGCTTTATCACCCAATATCTAGGCCAGACCAAACTAACACAATAAAACCACCACCAACAAAACAGAACCCAAAACCAAGACCAAGAGTAAGAAGAATTTTGTTGGTTTTCATATCTTTGGAGTGGGACTAGGCATCACACTTGCAACTGATAGAGCTTTCTATAAGTCACCAGGCAGCATCAGCTGTTAAGGTGGAAAATAGTTTCCAAAGGAGCTACAATAAGATACAATAGCTATTGTTTTCAGACATGGAGACCCCAAGGCATGCTACTCATACATAAGCATTTCCAGAAATGCTTAATAACAAAACCATAAAACTAGAGCATCTCTGCTCAGAGTTTAGATCTTCAAAACTCCAGTATCTAACTCCTAAGTTCATATAATATTAATCATTAAGTCATTAAACAATAACACATGCTACTTTCAATACTAGAAGTGATACAGGAGCCTACAGGTTTTCTTCTTGATGTTCTCAGAAGCACTTACCAGTTGACAGGGCTGAGCAGCTCAGCAGATTTCTCACATCTAAGCCCCACTGACATGCATTGAGAGGCACCTTTGACTCTTTTTCCTGTCTGCTATATAGTCTGGATAGAGCCTGTGATCCAATCCTAGTTCTTATAAGTATTTCAGTATTTTACCCAGTGATTGCTTAATGTAGAACAAACATAAAGTGCTCAGAGCACAGTTGAAACACAGGATTTTCCTCTTCAAGCTGAATGACCCAAACACTTTCCTACACTTGATCTCCAGTTTCTTATATCTCTCTAGCTCACTGAATATTATGGAAGGTAAAGAGCTTCCAGCATAGGTGCAGATTACTGCAGCTGAAAAGCTGTCCATTACCTGAGAGGCAGAGCATCCCTCTGGGGCGAGGGTCTTGGAGCTCATGCAGGTGGAGAAGGAAACTGAACTCAGACCTTTGACATCCTTGATGACTCTATCACCACTGCTGCATAAGCGGGCGTGGGAGAGGGGGGAGAACATCCTCTGTAAGCTCCTGCTCCTCCTGAAGTGAGATTTAATTAATTAATTAATTAATTAATGAGCAGATGTTTTCTTTTGGAAGGGCCTGCATGCAAGACAGAATTCAGGGCAGAGAATTCCCCAAACAGGAGGAGCTGTTCCCTGGTAGCGGCAAAGTGGCACCAAAGCCCCTGAGAGAGCAGGGTGTGATTTAAATCTGACTGTGTCCTCAGTGAATTATTTTGGTTGTCTCAGGAAACTCCCTGTTCTGAGATGCCTAACATTTCTTGAATATCCCCAGAGGGGAGCACAATTCGCAGATTCAGCTCAGATGCCAATGCCATTTTGGTTTCAAAACCCCATTTTGTAGGTTCAGACTAAAGCATAAATTACTTCAAAATATAAATTGATTCTAATGCAGACAGTGCTCCTAAATCAAAGAAGCAAAACACCCACAAAAGATATACAGAAACTTCTTTCACATCCCAGACTGGTGACATGGACCAGAGACATTTAAAAATTCATTCCTAATTCAGAGGTCTTAACGGGTGATCTGTTTCTCAGAAGTGCTGACTACCAATCACTTAATACAAAAAACCTTTGCTGCTTAGATGGATCATTTTAGAAATCTTTTTAAAGGGAAACTTGAGCCTTATGCAAGTATTTTCCATGAATGCACAGAAACATGTTTTGCATTCACAGATTTTACATAAATTCAGAGTGGGATTAGGTTCCAAAAAAGCAATTTCTTGTGAAGGAGAGACAGAAAGTGGCTAATAATAGCTCAAATAAGAGGTACTTTCTTCTGGAAAATATAGAATACCCATTCTCACATACACAAACAAATTACATGAGTGTTTGGAAAGCTTATGGAAAACAGATTCAGTAGCGACGATTATTTTCATGTAATACAAACACTTTTTTATTTAATCTTGCTGCTGCTCTTTTAAAATGATATAGTTTTAAGTGTTTACTGTATATTTTCCTCTTTGAATTCACACAATTGTATTATCTGGTCTGTATCAAAGGAATTCATCTAAATCAAATATAGAAGTCAGCATTTAGTTTGACAAGTGTCAGTTTTATTTTCTTATCTCTTATCCTAGTTTCAATGCATCTTTAAACATATAAGCAAATCCGTTATTCTCCACACACAATAGTTTGAATTTCTATTACTACTCTGTATTACCATCAACATTCTTCAAAATTGCCATCCTTGGAATGGTATTTTTTAAAAATCCATTTTAGTCAACATTTAATGGATAATACATATATATTTTGAAAGGCACATTACATAATTAAACATATTAAGTTTTCTAATGTTTCAAAATAGCTACTTTCCCTTCACATAAAACATATTTACACTATATTGGTTACACTACACTACACTATACACATATTGGTTACACACAATACACATTATATTATAGTGTAACCAATATAGTGGTTACCCTATATTGGTTACACTATAATATACTCATATTTACACTAATAAAACATATTTACACTAAATTCAACCAGATGCAATAAATCTGAAAAACGGGGCATTTTAATGAGGAGATCTGTAACACTGTATGCCAAATCAGAATACATATAGAACTGCTTCCAAAGTAAATTATTGTGAATTGTCACTGGATTGGCAGATGCCTCCTAAAACCAAACTTTGTAATTTTGCCCAAGTTGCAGCTCTGAACTGAAATCAATAGAGGTTTGGGGCTGAGAAATGACTGGAGGATCATTACATTTAGCCTGTTGATAGACATTTTACTTTGTGGTTAAGACTATCATAACATTAAAGAAAAGAATCACAGACATATCACACTCTACCCTTAAGGTTTCTTCCAATTTTTCTCCCTTATTTGACTGAGCATGCCCTGTCTGGCCATCTGTGTGTTCCAGGGAAAGATTTCACTGTTATTTAAGAAAAAAGTAAGTAAATTCAGTCGGAAGGTTTTCTTGGGGGGGGTGCGGGGGGGACGGGGGGGAGAGGAGAATGAGTGAAATCACTGCTTGTGATTTTACCCTGGAGACAGAAGAGTTTCTTGTTACAGTCATAATAACATGGTGAATTTATTTGCTAATTCTTGATTTTCAAGGTGTATTTTCATCTTGGAAGTACTATTTACTAGAACGTGATTCTGTCAGCTTCTCTTTCTCTTGTTTCTTTCAACATGAATGATTAGTTTAAAGATACACTATGAATTCGGTCTTCTGCTTGGAGAGGACTTCTTAAGTCCTTATTGTGAGGCCATAGATGATATGATATATGGTCACACCATATACATGGTTATTTTGATTAGTATTTTGTCCACAAATCAAATACCATTGACACATTTTGTTTTGGTTTCATATTTCAAAATAAAATAGGTTAGCTTTTCTAGGTAAAGCAATCTGTCCCTATGAAGTTTTCCCTCGCATTAAATTGTTTAGTTCAGAGAAAGGAAAAAAGGATTTTCTATGAGGTTATTTTTGCCCTTGCCTCTCCTCCAAAAACAAGTCTTAAGTGAAAAACAAAGCCAATATTGGATTAGTTCGATGTTTGCTTAAGCGGAATCTCCAATGTTGAAAAAAAGCTGAGTAAGTTAGGAACTCAAATCCCATCACCTTTCAATGGGATTTAAGCTTCTAGGTGAGGAAGATGCTTTGGAGATTGTTATGACCTGCAGAGAAAAAATGACAGGACAATTTTCAAAATGAGCAAATAATTGGCCAGATTGTCCCTGGTTTTATAGAAGATTGTTCTACGGGCAAAAGCTTAATGACTTTATCTCTTTCTTTATCTTTCTGCCACCAAAGAGAGCAGATTTCTCTCCTTCTTCAGAGCACACATTCCTCTTCTGGGGGAGGATCACTGAATGAAAGGTCTATTATCTAACCTTTTCACACCAGCTTGCAGAGTGGGACCAACACAGCAAGGGAAGACAAGTACTTTCCGCAAAAGGAGCTTTCTGTGGGCATAACCTATAGATATGTGGGAAAGGTATTTTCTTTCCTGTTGGTATAATATCTTCCACTGCTAGGACTGAGACAATCTAGCTCTGCATCTCCTCTCATAGTTTGCTATGGTAAAATGAAATAACAGAGCACAGAATAAATCAATAGGGGTTTTTGTTGGCTTTTTTTTTTTTTTCTCCAAGCAAAGTGAAATTAAAGTGAAATAACTTTGCCTTTAGCTATATAAGGACACAGGAAACGGTACGAAATCTAGATAGCAGAATGCCCAAGCACCCTTGCTGATTTCTTCTAATCTGGATACAAAAATCCCTCATAAAAATCCCTTATCAGTGTTAGGCTGTGATGTTAGAAGCAGAAGTAATTGTCTCAATGCTGACAAGTTGCCTTTCTTGTTTACCTTTCCAGTGCTTTCAGGGGGAAAGGGTGATAAGCAGATTCTATCTTGTTCTTTTCAGAGTACCCCAGAACGAGGCTGGGATTAAGACCCTTGGAGAGAAAATCTGTTAGAAATTCAGTGTACAGTCTACTTTAGATAATGCAGGAGTTTGGAGTGTTCCTCTCATTTCTTCCTGAATCTTTCATAACCTGGAGATAACATAATACCAACTCAATAAAAAGTTTAAAAATACATATCATAATGAAAAGTGTGAATCTTGGCATTACAGTTCATCAGAAATACTTATTTATTTCAGATTCCAATTTGTTTCAGGGATTCAAACCTGAAATGATCTTTATGAGAAATCAAGAACTATTTTCCTCTATGTTTAAGTAGATTAAAATTTTTTAGGAAGAAAGGTATGGCAATTATGCTTCCTCTTCAGACTTTAATTTGGATTTATTATCTGCTCAGAGACAGAATATACTCAAAGAATAAGGTATTATTTAAGATATGGCAAAATTTGACCTGTGTAAAAGGTTTTTTACAATCATTTCCATGCTAACAGTTGCAACTGTATGACATAGTATTCTTTCAGTTTAGGTATGTCTATCAGCTAACATAGTCCCATTGTCACCCAAACTTCACTATGACCCCAGAGTGGTTGACTACTCTTGTGTCTCGTTTCAATCAGCAGCCAATAAGGATCTACATTCATTAATCCCAGTTATGGCATTATGTTAAGTAGGGCTGTTAATTGAAAGTTGATCTAAAATTCCAAGATTGTGGTGTGAAAAGGCTTCATACATCAATTTATAAATTTTTCTTCCCAAGTGTGTGTGTGGGAAACTGTTTCACTTCTCACCTCTGCCATCTGATAAAGTCTGGCTAAAAATTTCTTTTTACCACCTAGAGGCCACAGAATGTGATCTGCCAAAAATATTTTCCTCTTCTGAGAGCTGAAGGGAAGCAGAAGAATCTTTTTAGGAAGTGAATCTGGACTGAAGTCTTAGGACAGCCTGGAAATAAATTGATTATAAAACTAAGAATGTTTGGAGGACACTTTCTAGAGTGACCTGAGCTGTAAGGTACGTAAGTGGACTTAGTCTCTGACTGCATGGAGGAGGTAAGTATGTCTACAAGGTATGTTGAGGCAGTGAGGACAGACCTCCTGGAGCTGAGGACGCTTTCTTTTTATTCTCAAATTTTGCAGCTGTTACTCATGAAATGGCTGTTGCCTCACACTGGCTTGAATTAAGGTTGATTTCAAGACAGCTGCTTCACATCTATACATTCCACATTATTAATTTTTTTAAAGCACGTGGGGGTCCGGGCTGTTTCTGAAGGACTGAGCACGCCAGCACAATCCGTCAGTATTCCCAGGGTGAAAACTGCTGTTGCAGCCCAGGGCCCTTCCAGGAGTTTCCTGGCCGCACAACACACCAGCACGAAGCTAAATTGTGCGAGGGCAACCGGCCCCTCTGGCTTTTCGTTGCACATGACTCTGCCACGATCGGCGCAGCACCCACAGGGCTTTCACCCCAGTGCCCGCCCGCTGAGCCTCTCTCCGCCGGCTCTTCGGGAGCCCGGTGCATGCGGGCACAGCACCGCCTGCTGCCGGAGCGGCTGCGGGCAGCGGCACGTGGCGCAGCCTTGCGGCGGGGCTGCCTTGTTGGGCGCGGCGGGGCAGGGTGCTGCCGCTCGCCGGCTTCCTGCGGGGCTGAGCCTGACCAGGTGTAGTTGCAGCCCCAGTGCCGGGGCTTAAAGGCAGCTGCGGGGGCATCGTCAAGAGCGCCGTGCTTCAAACACCGCAACAAATAAAACTTCTGCCTCTTCCTGTCACTGCCGCTGTGGATCCCTCTCGCCCCCGTCACCCCGTTTGCGGAGAGCGGCCCAGAGGCTGTTCTGGTCTAGGCAGAAAATCCCTGCGCAGATATTTCTGAAATATGTTTCCTATGTTCTGGGCTGGTTTTGGCTTCCCCCCCTCCTTTTCCTCCCATCTGGCACTGACGAGCAGTGATGGGTACGGTCTGTCCTCCCCCACCCAGAGACAAGCTGTGCTCCGCAGCACGCTTCCCGGGCGGCAGCCCCGGTGCCTTGTTAGTCACAGCCAGGCTCACGGCATGGAGGCATGAGCTGAAATGCGAGTGCCCCCTCAGCAGCACCAGCCCTGACCTCCGCGGGATTTGTCTCGTCTCCGACTCTTGCCAGGTGGTACAAGATCGCCGTCTTCCGGGAGGTGGACACCTAATGATGATGGTCCTGCCACTGAGAGGCCACCCCTCCCTCAGGGTTAGGTGGCTCAGGTCCTCGGGGAAAAGCTGTGAGAAGCTATGGAGACTGTGCACAGCCTATGGAGGTGGTGGAGGTCACCTGTCATTGACGGCAGCATGGCAAGTGTCAGTCTCAGGGAGGGATGATCCCACAGCAGGCTGAAAACCAGTCATCTCAGATGCTAATGATTCAGCCAGAAATCAAAAGTTTGTCTGCCTTCTTTCATCTATCCACTGTACAGCCTACATACAAATTCCTATTCAAATATCATTAAAGCTCAAATATTGAATTATTCAGTGTAAGCAGCTTTGTGAAACACAGACTTCATGGCTGATTACGTGTTGCCTACCCCTGACTCATGAAAAGAATTTAACTCTGTGAGTTCACGTACCAAACCATACATGAAACTGAGTTTCATATGCTACATCATAAAAACAGTGTTAAAATGTTTTTTCTCCACTTTCCACACACAGTAAAGTGAGAAAAAATAAATGAAAGTTTAGTACTATATAACAAATTTTTAAATAATATTGGGAAGAAAAACATTTAGAAGCACTTATAAGACAGCACTGAAAATCACGTAGAGACTATCTGGTGGGCAAAACCAGCCAAGGAATATAAATGGTGCCTTTAGGGAGGGAAAATGTGTTCTTACAAGGAAAAGCACTCAGGTTATCTGAATTTCCAAACAAGTCATGCACACACAGAGAAAAAAGTACTTCCCTAATAAAAATCTATGATGCAATGTAAGAAAACAAGACAAACACCTATTTCTCAAGGCTCCTGCAGAAATGTATGTTTAAAAATATTCAAATTAAATCAACTGTAGTGACACCTATATTAATATGGTATGCAAAACTAAAGGCTGGTATACTTGTGCATGCTATCACTGTGTCCTTAACTTGATTACAGTGGGTTAAGTACTTATGTGGAGCAGCCAAACTTTATTTCTTTTATTGAGTTCAGAGTATACCTATGTGAACCAGAGCTTAGTGGAGTTACAGAGCTGTAAATCAAAGAGAACCATCCACAACACCCTTCATCTAGATTATGTGGACGGTCTTCTATGAACCAACAAAACAACAGCAAATCTTTATTTTATTCTGCTTGGATTTCTATTGCCACCCAAAAATTGTGAGGCAGTATCTGTTAGATCCCAGATACTATATCTGAAAGCAGAAAATGCTCCATTTTATTATGCACTCCTATCCTAGAGTTACTTTTTATTTCTACAGCTGTTTCCTAGTAAGTTGAAATACCTCAAGTGTAATTTATTCTGAAGTAGTACCGGTATAATTAAAGTATTTCCTGTCAGGTAAATTCAAAATTATTGAGCCATACCTTATCTCAGAGCATATTCAAATGCAGGACCTAGATTTGTTAATTTACAGAGTAGATCTCCTTTCTCATAACTGATAATAAAATATGCATACACATTTTCTTATAATATACACCAGTTCATTGTATTAGAATGTGGATCTAGTGACCAACAGTTAGCAAGCAGTATCCTGTTTCATACAGACATGCATTTTCTTTAAATGGGTATTTAATATCCTATCTAGTCACTGCTGCTTGTAAGTAGTGTTCTAATTAGACATTACTTTGTTGGGAAATAACTTGCCTGCTGAGTAAGAGAAAGATTTGCCAGTATTCACTGTCCTACTACTCTAACAACATCCACTTTTCTTTTGTTATCTAACTGGAAACAATGAAAATGACACAAGAAGAAAATAACTTGGTATGTGACTCATACCATAACTTCAAAATGACGCAAACTCTAAAAAGGTGCAGTTCAATACGAAGAAGTTGGAGTGCTTCTAAGGACCCCCTCCACAAGTCCCCTGACACTCAGAATGTCAGTCTCAGAGCTTCACATCAAATCCTATAGGCCACCCAAAAAGCTGAGCCCCATTCTGTTAGGCATAGTCCATGCAGTATCAGCTAGGTCAGTTCACAAAAAGGTTTCTATCACAGGGTGTTAAAAAACACAATCCAGCAGACACCTCTCAGCCAGCAATAACTACAAAATAAACAGGAGTCTACACCAGACAAAGAGGAGACAGACAAAGCTTTGTCAACTTAGTTTACATCATTCAGAGAAATGAGATACCAGCCTTTTTCATTAAGACTGTCATTGGCCCATGCTTATTTTTGCCCATGAGGAACCTCAGTGAACAATTCACGTTTTGTCTTGAAAATCTCCCAGTCATATACTGTGCAAGGCATGGCTTGCTTAATCTTTGGATCAATCTGTGATGGAGTAAAGCTATATCCTTAACTCCTTCTAACTGTTATATATATCATTATATATAAATTTATTCATTCTCATTGATTAATATACTGTCTGATCAGAGTGTCAATACTGATTTATCCTACACTAATTTGATTGCTGGTCTAATGCAAGGGAAGTGGCTATGGCTAGAGTATGTGTGGCTTGTGGATCCATGGGTAGGATCAGGAGGACTGAAGGTACCTCAATTGGTAGGAGCTTATAGCTGTAATAAAGTGAGCACGCCATGGTTCTGCACCTCAGCTCTCTCATTCTGGTGGAGAAATGGTCCCACTATAGAACATCTCAGGCAAGTCGCTAAATAGGTTTAGGTTTTGTTTACCTTTATGCAAAATAAGCACTATAATAGTTACCTCTTGAGCATTTTATTTTGCCTTGCAGCATAACCTTTTAACTTTTTAGGTTGCAGGCTCTGTGGATACATATTAAAAAGAGGAACCTTGAGGAAAACAGATAAAAAGCGACAGAGACTAGAATAATATGTTATTTCTGCTGCCCTTTTTTTTTTTTTTTTTTTTATCTTGTGGAATTTCTCATTCTCTATCTATACAAAGCATTTCCATGGAAGGAATGACAGTCTTGACTTAATCATGAATGGGATCAGTCCTGAGAAATCTAGAACCTTGATGACTGGTGAGAATGAGAATGGCAAAAACTTACTACTGTTATTCAAAAACTCAGTAACTTCCTGAGCCCAGGGAGAATTTCATTAAAGCCAACAACCAACTTAAAAGTGAGAAAAATGAAACAGCAATGTACAATCTTGATGCATTCCAGTAAAAGCTGAAAGATGTAAGTATGAGTTTAAAATATTCTGAGAAATAACTTATTTACAGGGAAGAAATATCATTAGAACACTTCATTAAGAATTAAAAAGGAGATTGGCAGATCCACCTGCTTACTTTACCAAAGTTTTATCTTTTTATCAAAGTTTTATCCTAAGTGGTGAGAGGTGACACAGACTGTAGTTCCCTATCCTAAATAAAGACATAGAACTATTTTTAGGGTGAAAAACTTACATCAGAAATATGGATGCGGAAGAGTAAGTAATACAACCTCAGGAAAAAAAAATATCAATTTAACGCAATCAAATTGTAGCAATTTTGGGCTTTAGTGAAGTAAGAGGAAGCTTTGCTATTGATTATAATGGAACAATAATTTTTTGACCTGTTTTCTACAGTAACTATGGCTTAATAGCAAATTCTATTTGAAAAGCTCTCTACTTGTACAAGACGCAGTGCTTTCTGCTAAATGGGCTTCAGAAAAGCAACCAGAAGGTTTCCAGGAGATGTTTTGGACAGTTAAACACTGTTCCTTTATGTGGATGATGCCTCTTTTTGATGTGTGATTTTTTCAAGGTTGGAGGGGATGACTATTCACTTAGGTGAATATGGAAATTAATATGGGCAACTGTGGAGATTTTTCACATCTGTTGATCTGTGCATTTTATAATCACTGTTTATTTTCTGGGTTATTGTTTTGAACAAATACAGAAGGCTAAATTTAGTACCACTGGTGGATCTTGAGAAAGTAATATGTTCCCAAGAACCAGTCCTGAAAAAGGCTAAGTATTTTAAAGTCAGGAAGGATAAAGAATTTTTACTAGTATACTGGACTCACTCAGCAGCTGGTTGCTGAGAGAATTAATTTTAGTTCTTTCAATGCCTTTGGCAGTTTTGAGGGTATTTTATATATTATTTTGATTGTTTTTTTATTCTCTGTGTAGCTGGCTGGTGCAAGAAGTTGTTACCAAGATACAGTACCATTGTAAAAGAAGTTCAAAAAAGTATGTTGGCAGGACTGCTAAGTAGGTCTAGAATAGCAGATGTGTATGTTAACATCCAGGGGTCTTGATCTAGGTGCTAAGGGTGATGCAGTGAAAAGAAATTAACGGTAAACATTGACTGATATGCCCAGTTGTCCAATAGGCCAGCATATGTAATTTCTAGTATGTAAAGTCCTCCTTTGAGTTAAAAAGAAATCATGATGCTGCATCAGTAATGCAAATGCAGTCAAGAATGAAGAAATTTCCATGTACAAGATTTTTCTCGTCAACTTTTTCTGCTTGGATATTGTACATTTTTATAAAGTAATTTCTGTATGCCTTATAAAGGCTTTAAAACTTGAAGTTCAAATTTCAACAACTTTCCTCATGCCAATAGCTTATCTGACTCCTCATGGGCTACTTGCGTAAATAAGCAACGTGGAGTCATGCCTTGAGTACAAAATACACAGAACTCCTTTTACTCACCATATAAGTGCAGGTACACTTACAGTGAAGTACATGGTGGTACTTAAGGGGTGAAATTCAACAGATGTTTAGCCTTACAGAAGTTCTTTATGGCTCCTCACTTAAGTAAGTACTTGAGCAGAGTTTGCTTATGGTAGCAGGCTTCCATTTTATCAATTTGCTTTATAATGAACTAACCAGCTATGGACATATGCTTGCCATTGCTTTAAATAAAAGCAAACCCACCTCTATTTAATTAGAAGAAAAGAAAAAAGCTAAGAAACTAAGGGGATCATATTTTCAAACAAGCTGCTTGAGCCAACTTATTTGTCTGTGATGTCTGAAGGAAGCATATTTACTTAAAATGCTAGAACAAGGAGAAACATAAAAATAAGGGAAGTGGGTAGAAAGGGAATATGAGGAGGGAACAATGGGGTACAGAAAATGACAACCAGATGCAAAATGGTTGCTTTAATGATGGAAACAAAGTTTTCATATGTGTTTCTGCCTGTTCATTTCATCAGCACTCATCTGGGAAGAAAGCAAAGGGTAGGCAATATAAAAGCGAAATAAGCCTATTTCCCATACATCTAGCTAGAAACATGCATGAATGTCCACACTGAGAGAAATCCAAAGGATTCTGAAGCTCATCATCTCTATCAGAAATTACAAATTATCAAAGAGCTTCTTAATTTTAATTCATATTTAAATAATTTCCTACTAATTTAAAAATTCAAGTAAACCCATACTAATTATGAGAAAATATAGAAGGTATCCTAGAACCATAGAAAAAGCTTTGTTTCAGGAGATTTTTTTTTATAAATTTATATGTCAAATTATACATTTATAATGTCAAATTATACATGTACTGATAACTTTGAGTTTGAATAGCTTAGATTTTCACCTGTAATTTTTCTTTTGAATAGCAGAAGGAAGATGAATAAAATAACTTAGAAATTATGAAAAATATCCCTGGCAAATTTGAGGCCTTCCACATTTTTCTGATGGATTTGAAACAATATGCTCTTGTCAATCCAGGATGCTTAACTGAGTAAGAAGACAAACAAGCTCAATTATCTCATCAAAATATGTTACCATTTAGACTTTAGGAGAACTATTTAGTAGCAAGCATATTTAAGCAACCAGGTTGTAGATTATTAATTCAGTAGGAGGGTCAATTATCTTAATAAGGAGTGGAGGTGACACAGCATTTTGTGATTTTAATCTGCAATAGGTTATTGTGAAATTGCCTGAGGGTGAACATAATCAATTTGGAGCATCTAAGCAACATTTACTTTGTACTAAAACTGACAAACAACCTCAGGAAATTCACCAGTGCAGTCAAACAGAACAGTAAGACACAGAACAATAAAGGTATTACTCTTCAGAGGTGGGTTAAAGAATGACACTTGGTATAAGATATCTACAGAAGTTTTTGCATGTGTTATCATATACTATTCTATACTGCATTCGGTTCCATGAAGAGAAATTGAATTTACCACCACCTAACCGACAAATAAGTATCCAAAGTTTTATGGAATGAATGAAAAATAATGCTTCCCAAATTTAGAACTCAATATAAAACATCAGCCTGTGCATTCAGAGCAGATATGACAATGTACTATAAAAGTATTCAGACATATTATTTATTAAACTCCTATGCTGAGTGTCTGCAAGTCCTTATTCTTACAGATAAATTATGTATTACTCAACACCACTTAAAGAAGCTGCCGAGAGGTCACTTCTCTGAATTTCTTATGTCTGACAAAGAAATTCACATAATTAAAATGCAAGAAAGTATGCACAGCACAAAACTGCCTTTTTGCTCATTTGGTGTAGATGGATAATTGCAAAAGTATCTTGATTATATTTGAATGCTCCAACTTTTCAAACAGAGAGGAAAATATATTTTAATATATTGGGCCTACCTAGAAAGAATTAATATTGTAACTTGACCTTTCTGTCTACATTGTTCAAATATATTCTTAATTGTTCTGAATATTGACTTACAGAAACCTAAGATCTCAGATTGTGTAATTATCTTGGCTTATAGCCATGAAACCATACTAGAGTTTCCCATCATTAGAGGTGCCAGTGAAGAAAGGCATGCCATGGATCTAGTAACAGAAAAAAAAGAGAGGGTTTTTTCATGTTGTTCTTTGATTTGCATCATAAAAAACAGATAGATTGGCCTTTTTTCCCCCTTCAGCACAGAATCAATAAATTGAGCAAAGTTGTGAACATTGGCAGAATGACTAATATCAATGTATCTCCTGTGACGACCCCAGCCAGCCTCATTCCCAAAAATGCATCTCTGTCATTATTTTATAGCTATTAGTATGGCATGTCTTAAATGAGAAATATTTCATAAACTCTGCCTATGTTCACAGAGAGATGGCACATTGTTTATCCCAGTAATGAAACAATTAGAACTCTTAGCAGGTATAAGAAGGATATGCTCTAAATATCTTCCAAATCTATCACTCTCTGTTGGAGTCCTGCAGACTTTCCGATCTGCAGCAAAGAATTACAAAAAACATTTTCTTTGGTTTACCTTCTCTAAATTCAAATGTTTATTTACTTGATCTTGGATGTAATCCCACTGTATAGCATTCTTTAGAACAATGAAATAAAAAGGCGGGGAGAGGATTATCATGTCACCCTGTCTATCAGCCAGCTGGAGAAAAGTAAAAAAATGGGTTCTAGGGCTTGAAGAGGTCTATTTCTATAATGAATGGAAACTAATTTCAAGAAAAATTTATTTTTATCCTGACCCATACTCACCTATGGATTCAAGCCAGGAGAACATCAGCATAAATGAAAAACCACTCAGGTGGGATTGATGAGATGGGAATGTTCAGTGAAAAAAACAGAACTAGAACATCATTGCCACTGAAAAAATAAAGTGTTTAGGTTGAAACATTTGAGCAGTAAATTTAATTCTTGACTGACTACAAAGATTTGTACAACACTATGAATATGATGAATGTGAGTGTATTGGGTTTGCATGGCAAGGTTTTGGTAGCAGGGGGGCTACAGGTGTGGCTTCTGTGAGAAGATACCAGAAGCTTCCCCCATGTCTGACAGAGCCAATGCCAGCCGGCTCCAAGACGGACCCGCCACTGACTAAGGCCTAGCCCATCAGCGATGGTGGTAGCGCCTCTGCGATAATGTATTTAAGAAGGGGGGAGGGAAGCCCCAAAACTGCTGTGCAACAGCAGCCAGGAGAGAGAGGAGTGAGAATATGTGAGAGGAACAGCTCTGCAGACACTAAGGTCAGTGACGAAGGAGGGGGAGGAGATGCTCCAGGTGCCGGAGCAGAGATTCCCCTGTAGCCTGTGGTGAAGACCATGGTGAGGCAGGCTGTCCCCCTGCAGCCCATGGAGGTCCACGGTGGAGCAGATATCCACCTGCAGCCCATGGAAGACCCCATGCCAGAGCAGGTGGATGCACCTGAAGGAGGCTGTGACCCCATGGGAAGCCCACGCTGGAGCAGGCTCCTGACAGGACCTGTGATCCTGTGGAGAGAGGAGCCCACGCTGGAGCAGGTTTGCTGGCAGGACTTGTGACCCTGCGGGGGACCCAGGCTGGAGCAGTCTGTTCCTGAAGGACAGCACCCCGTGGAAAGGACCCACGCTGGAGCAGTTTGTGAAGAACTGTAGCCCGTGGGAAGGACCCACGTTGGAGAATTTCGTGGAGGACTGTGTCCCATGGGAGGGACCCCATGCTAGAGCAGAGGAAGAGAATGAGGAGGAAGGAGTGGCAGAGACAATGTGTGATGAACTGATTACAACCCCCATTCACCGTCCCTCTGCACCGCTCAGGGTGAGAAGTTAGAGAAATCGGGAGTGAAGTTAAGCCCAGGAAGAAGGGACGGGTGGGGGGAAGGTGTTTTTAAGATTTGGTTTTATTTCGCATTATCCTACTCTGATTTGATTGGTAATAAATTAAACTGATTTTCCCCAAGTCGAGTCTGTTTTGCCCTTATCTCGACCCACGAGCCTTTTGTTATCTTTTCTCCCACTTGTCCAGTTGAGGAGGGAGTAAGAGAGCAGCTTTGGTGGGTACCTGGCATCCAGCCAGGGTCAATCCACCACAGTGAGCTTGGGAATGAAAGTGGTAGCAGTGTTGCTAGGATAACACCAAAGACATATCTATAGAACACATTCAACCCTAAGCATTTCAAGGCTAAATGCAAGCACTCAACAACAAACCTCTACCCACATTAACACATCCTTGCTGTTTCTGCACTGACATGTATGAGTTGGGTCCTTTCTGTGGAGCATCTCTAGAACTCTTGCCTGTCCATCAAAGGAGGACACGTCCACCCTTACAGCACTCTGCAGAAAAGGGTGTTGAAAAACTTCAAGAATTCAAGTGAACCTGTCTGCAAATTCAGTGTCTTTTAAAGAACCTTTTTAACTCCTTTCCTCCCCCTTTCCTTCCCCATCTGTACAAGCAAACAGAGAATCAAAACACAGAAAAAAACCCCCATTAAAATATTGTGTGTGAAAACCACACAAAAATCATATATTGGATTACAGGACTAGATTACAGTGTAGACATTCCTTGAGAAGGCATGTAAGAATGAATTATTAGAGGTGTCGTGGTTTAACTCCATCCGGCAACTAAGCACCACCCAGCCGCTCGCTCAGTCCCCCCCAGTTGAGATGGGGGAGAGAATCAGAAGAGTAAAAGTGAGAACATTCGTGGGTTGAGATAAAGACAGTTTAATAGAGAAAGCAAAAGCCGCACATGAAAGCAAAGCAAAGCAAAGCAAGGAATTCATTCACTCCTTCCCATGGGCAGGCAGGTGTTCAGCCATCTCCAGGAAAGCAGGGCTCCATCACGCGTAACAGGTACTTGGGAAGACAAACGCCATCACTCCAAATGTCCCTCCCTCTTTGTTCTTCCCCCAGCTTTACATGCTGAGCATGGCGTCATATGGTATGGAATAGCCCTTTGGTCAGTTAGGGTCAGCTGTCCCAGCTGTGTCCCCTCCCACCTTCTTCTGCACCTGGCAGAGCATGGGAAGCTGAAAAGTCCTTGATGTTAGTATAAGCACTACTTAGCAACAACTAAAACATCCCTGTATTATCAACACTGTTTTCAGCACAAATGCAAAACATAGCCCCATACTAGCTACTATAAAGAAAATTAACTCTATCCCAGCCAAAACCAGCACAAGAGGATAAATCAGTAGATAAGCAGAATAAAACACTAAGGAGAAATAATAATTAAGGAAAACGGTACCTGAAAATCTAAATGAAAACCAAAACTTTATGTCTAGGACACCAAGATGTAGAAAAAAGGGGAATCGTCATGTAAATACCCAATAAATTAAAACAGTAGCTGTAGTCTGAGAACAAGTAAACTGAAAGACTGCATTATGCCAAGCATACTATAAGGATTTTGAGGCAGATAAGCTCGCTAAAAATCAAACTGAGCATACTCTTTTCAAAAATCATCCCAGCAGTGTGAAAACAGATGTGAATTTGGGTTGCATACAAAAAAACTGAATCATAAATCCTAAACAGATCTGTAGAGTCTAAAATCTGATGTCTCAGGTGTACCAGAACAGATCAAGCAGATAAAGAAATCAATGGGAATCTGTCAAGGTAGTCAAAATTAGCAGTCACAGTCATTGAGCTTTAGACTGGAAAGAAGAGAAGAAAATGAAGGTCCTGTTCTAAATATACAGTGAAGAAAAAATCAGGAACTACTTTGTAAAGCAAGAACTAAGAATAAACCTGCAAGTCAGACTATATTGAATGTCAGAATACAATTGGATAGAGGATTTTCAGATTCCTTTTCTCTGTTTTAAGTATGGGCAATATATCTTTTTCTTTGTGACCTTTCACTGTCTTCTTCCCCTTTTATTTCTGAATGGCTTTCCAGATGGTCTCCCATCCAAGAAATTTCTTCATTACACGAAGTAGGCAGGGTTCTACTTTTACGAAAATACAGTGGACTAGGTTCTTGTGTTTTATGCAATTATAACAACTAAACTAAACATCGCATCATAAATATTTAAGCAGTTTATATTCATGTCATACAGTTGTAATTTAACAACACAATGAAAACAGCCTAACAACAACAACCCAAGTATGGAGAAAATACTGGACAAAACAAATTTATTCGATTTACACTTTAGTGAATTCACTTTTGCAGTTTATAATTAGAAGCTAATTGTTCAATATTCATTGGGTTAAAATTTACGTAATATTGAAAAAAGGCTGCCAGTTAAAATAATTGCTGCCTGAAAACAGTTTACCTGCCATTGCTGCAAGGAATAACTGAAACTACACTAAATACAAGAGATTAAACAATAATTCTTTTCTGTTTTTTTTTTCCATTTGTTTGAAATTTTTGCATTTGGCAGGACATTTTGTATTGACAAAGTAAATGTTTCCAATATACACTCAGTTTGTTAGTCAATTCATGTGTTGCTGGCATGGATCTTCTGTACAGCAACAGAGACGCAAAATTTGAAAACCCCCAGAAACATGTGACTGCAAGCCCACAAAAACTGGCAGAATTATAAAGCAGGCCTAGTATATGAAATAACTTTGATTTTGTAGGCAAATAGATTTCAGTTTTGGTTTGTGGGCTTTTTTTAATTTTGCTTTTCGTTACAAACTACTTTTAGAAGATTTCCATCCAGAGCTTTAAATAACATTAAATATAAACCTGTTTGGCTGTTTTCCAAGTAAATGCAGATTTTAACTGAAAAATGTGAAGTTATGAAAATTATGAAGGCAGGCTCAACAAACATCTGATAAGAGGCAAGTAGTGGTTCCAGCAGCCTACTCTGGTCGTGCCAGATCAGTGGAGACTGGTGGGCTCAGACAGTTACATGGCTCTGTGGACTCCCGGGCTTCTGTTTCTGGAGCAACCCTGACATTCCAAGTTTTCTCTAAGTTGTATCTCAAGAACAGTCCCATTCTGTGGATTGTCCTAGGACTAGGGACCTCAAGGTTTCTTGTCACAAGGCCTGAAAACTTGGAGCTGAAACCCCATGGCAGTCTCAGCTGCAGTAGGGGCTCTGTAGGATAGTTAAGGTAAGAACTTTCAGGCTTCTGCACTTCCTGATGAAGAACTGCCTCCTGTGCTTCAGGAATGCTGGATAACTCTTGGATTCCTTTAAGGTTTTCGTTTCTCAGCTCCCTAGTGACTAGAGAAGTAACAGGAAACTGAAATACAGAAATCCTAAGAAACCTCAAAGCTCTCTGAATTTAATTTAAAAAAATTCAAAATAGAGTATTTAATTATTGAGAATATATTCATTTATATTTTCCTTCTGCTAGGTATTACTTTTATATAAAAATGCAGCTTTAAAAAGCAAAAGGAATTTTCCAAGGAATAGATAATCTGACCTTTTCCCATACCCAGTAAGAAACATTTATCTTTTCATACTATAAAATATATGTTGAGCAACTTATGCTAGAGAACAGATGGTAAGCAACCCAAAAAGCAGAAAACAGAGTGCTGCAAAAATATATACTTTTTCATCTTTTTGATTGTTGCAGACTGCAGATGTAAATATTCTGACCATGGAGAGTCTTTCACAAGAGGTTAGCATTTCTGAGTTGTACCATTGACGGCTGTAAAACTACTCATGACATATACACAGCTACGGGATAGAATCATGGAATAGTAAGCCCGTAAAGTACCTCAAAGAAGTCTAGTCTGGCACCTTGCCTCAGACAAGGTCAATTTTATCTTTGTCATTCCGGGTTGATGTTTATCGAACCTATTAATAAAGGTGTCCCACGATAGCAGCTACAGTTTTCCCCAGCAATTCATTCTGTTGCTCTCAATATCTTTATCATCAAAATGTTCTTCATAATGTCTAATCCAAGTTCTTTCGTGCTGGAATCTAATCTAATTAACTTCTTATTTTATTAATCATGGACATGGTAAGCAAGTTATTATCTTCCTTTTTGCAAAAGCTTTTTCCATACTGGAAGGTTTGCAAATACATGTTAAGGACTAGGAACAAAGTCTCTTCAATTTATTTACCAGTAATCAGCCAGAGTTGATAAAAAACTAAGTTTGGACAAAAAAAATAAAACTCAGCAAAACAGTAGTTATAAGAAAGCTATAGGAAACAATGTTGACATATGACAGAGGCTCATCAGCTAAGAGTTTAGTGCCTCTACATGTTGCTAAGCAAAGAAAATGGGGGGGGGCAGGGGGAGAGGTTGTCTTTTTTTTTTTTTTTTTTAAATGCTAACCTTTTGATTGAAAGACAGCAAACCAGCAAGCTTGAGCCCCAGACCAAGCTTGGGTCCCAACCTACAAACATAGTAAAAAACAGTTTTCTGTTGGAAATTATTTTCAACAGAACATTTTTGACCAGCCATATTACAAAGCTTCATAAGAGAATGTCCCTGTCCATCTTCACCAGCTCCTGAAAGTTTTTTACATCTTTCTCCAGCAACATAATGATAAACTTTAATTTTAGATGAGAACTTCACCATGTATTTTAAGTACCTGCAGGAACTCTTACTAAATCTTTAGCGATTAGAACTATTTTTGAAACTGTCTAGGAAATTTTAGGTAGTGCCTCTGCTTACAGCTGTCTACTTAGCTAAGTTTTCATGAAGGGAGGCAATGGCACATCTGTTAGATGGTCTGCAGTGATTTATATTTCATCCAGGGACATACTGAAAGCACTTGCGTTTGAACAGAGAAAATCTTAACTTACTTCAGAAAATCTAACCCAAAAATGTAGGTAGGGATTCATATAAGATAAAATGATTGGGGGCGGGGGGGGGGGAACAAACCCAAACAAACCCAAAACCTAAGAAGAAAACTCTCAGGTAAACATTTTGCTTTTGCCTCCATATATACAGCTCCCTTGTTATGGCTTTCTAAATTTGATCACTTAAAACCAAGTATCATATATCTCAAAAAAACCCCCCAAACTATCATCAATCTAAAAATTAATAATAATTAAAGACATAACTTAGTTTTGCTAAATTCTACACATAGAGCTTGTCCTAAGCATATTCTTAAGAATCATAACGTTTATAAGTTTTAAAATAACAGTGAAGTTAAAATATGAAGTTTACATGCATTGTAAAATAAAAATTAAGTCACTATAATAACCATATGTATTTTAGGCACTTGTCTTCTATACCTAAGCAAAGCGCCAGGCTGTCTTGACTCCAGTGCCAGCAGAATTTCATACAGAGAGCATTCAGAACATCTAAGTTAGTATAACATAAATATACTGTATAGTTTTCATTTTCCCTGCTCTGATGAGCTAGTGAAGCTTGCCTCTTACTGCCCTTGCTGAGCTCTGGACATTCTTAGTAACTTTTAAAGATATTATCACAACACACATAGAAAATGTTCCCAACAACAGTGTGTATAAGAGCTTCCTCATGCCTTATTTACAATCTTTTCTTACTTTAAACAGGATGAATCTTAACGTAGAGAAACCCAAGGACTGCTTCATTGCAAATTAATTTTCATTAGCTATAAAGGCCTCAAAACACTAACAGAACTCTTGCTGGATACAGTCCTTTTTGTTACAGAAAGAAGCAGAGGAGCCAGCTTGTCTTTACCTCACTAAAAAAAACCAGCAAACCAAAATCTCCGCAGCCTAACACTAGCATAATCAAGTTAGACATCTTAGGGACACCTTAAACAGGGGGCTATGTCACATATAACTTCACTGGCTAAAGGGATTTGGAGAATGCATGCCAGGAGAAACTGAGACAGCCATTAGCTTTATCGTCAGTATTAACCTTTCAACATTTTAAGCCACAAATGTTCTCCTGAATCATCATATGGGAGATCTGTATTTTTAATGACTTCCATTATTGATAGGTCACTCTTAGAAGCACTGAACAAGCTTCTTTTACAAGTCTGTGTTCTTCTTACCACTTTTTATAGACCCTATAGAAAAGTTTTAAATGTCATATTTGATTTGTATTTTATTTGAAATGGAAATAAGCAGCCCACACAGGTTTAATAATTTATTTAGTATTTGGTTTGAAACAATTAGGACACACGGCTTGGGTGTCAAAATACCCTCTTTGGAACTGAACAAATCTTAGTCTTTAGCAAGTTTTAAATGCAGCTATTCCAATAGTGATTCTAAGGCAAATTGTTTTTTCTCCTAGCCTTTGCTTGCTATGGGACAATTCCAAATTTGATCTTGTGGCTGGACTACCTTGATTATTTTTGGTGCAGTCTTTGCATAAATCTAAAATAAAGAATGTGTAAAAGTCATTTTTTCCTTCCAGCCACTGCATTATTTCCTTATGAAAGATTACACCATTCTTTTGGTGCTGAGTATTGCTTTATACAGTTAGACAAATACACCAGGTCTCCAACTTACCTTCCCAAAGCAACCACATAGTTTGCTAGATAGATAGCCACAGCTGAATTTGGTCCCAATCAGATTCCACTGTCAAACTGCAGACCCTGCAGAAAGAAGTAGAATTACTCTAATCACGCCTAGTAATTAGAAAAGAATACAAGTAGCTGGGAGAAAATTGCTAGGGAGGGAAACAATTTAACGTAGAAAAGAAAGTGTGTTAGAAAGCAGACTCAGAAAAGAGCAAAACCAAAACAGCACGACATCAGCGGGGCATGCTGCCTTCCCAGGCGCTGCGGTCAGGAGGTTGAGTCGGGGGCAGTCCTCCCACGTGAGAGCATGATGGAAGCTCTCCAGGTAGCGCAAAGGTGACTTTGTTGTCTGTGGGAGATATATCACAGCATACTTGGTTGTAGCATTTGCAGTAGAACCTACTGTAGGCTTTGCCATAGTTCAGCAGATGGGTCGGTCTGAAGGAGCCTTTTGCCCTGCTATTCTATCCTGAGAACAAGGGTTTAGTGCTAAACACGACAAGCAGCAGAAACAGATCCTGATGCCAGGGGAATTTAAATGATCCTGGGTAAAGCTGCAAACAGTGCTCTATAAATCACAGTGTAAAGATTATAAGAAATAATTCAGAACATTCTTTCCCCAATCCCAAACCCAGTCAGCAAGTAATAAAGTACAGCAGCTATTTCCTAAAAACAGATTTTGCCATTTGGGGTTTTTTTTGACACAATCACCTACTTAGTGGATAAAGGGAATGCAATATATATATCTGGAGTCTAGTAAAGTGCTTGATATGATACCTTGCAGAATTGTACTGAAAATTATTTCCCAATGACTTGCAGAAGAGCATTGTCACATGGATTGAGAGCTGACTGTAAAATAAAGGCTCAAAGTATTAAATCTGGAGTGTAGGGGGGAATATTTAATAGCATTCTGTAGAGATTCATTCAGTTTAACGTCTTTATTAATAATGTGGATGTGGGAGTAAAAATACGTTAATGAAATATGCAGGTGAGAATAAATTAGAACTTGAGGTGAACACCAGAGAGCACAAAGGCATAATACAAATGGGACCGAGTGAGATTAAGGAATCAGGCAGAAAATTAGAAAATGAGATTCAAATAGGAAAAATACAAACTAATATGTTTGAGGAAAATAATATAAAATACAGATATTCAAATAGTCTGAAAAGCTGGGATGAAGTCTAATGCGGAAAGAAGACCTCATAGTAGTAGTTTATTGAAAATTGAGCAAAAGCTTACAGCGTAGCATGGGTCAGATCATTTTAGTTGTGTTCGAGGCTTCCTTCTTCAGATGGTGAAGAAACTGTAGCAGCTCTGACTTTGGTATTGCAGCCAACGGACTCATTGAACTCAGGAACATTGGACCTCTTTAAAAAGATTATCAGTGCTCAATTCCCATAACTGAAAAGACAGTGACAAATGAGTGTATGATTTCATTCTATCTTGGCAGTGACATAACTATAACCAACAACAACAACAAACTACCACACATCAAGATGATCCAAGAACCCAGACCTGAGAAATCGAAGGGAGAAGATCCACCACAAGCAAGCCATGGTATGATTCATTTGTGTAGTGAGACTCCTTTGCTTCTCTGGTCCTTTGGATGAAGAAGTGATTGTGTGATTTTTAGGTTAGATGCTGATTATATCACAGTGATTATATCATATGACTATATCATGAGATTTTATGTTATACTGAATACTATAGAGCATATTTGATTCAGATCTCATCTGAGCCTGTTCCCTGGCATGGCAGAGATCTGGGATTCTACATGTATGTTTTTCAAGACCAGAAGGAAAAACTGCTTTTGGGAAATTATCAGAAGGTGTTGGAATGTGTCAGTAAACCAACTGTGTGTGGGACAATAGGAAAGCCACCTTTTTTCCTTGAAAAATACATAGAAGACAAAGTATCTCATGTCTTGAGGAACCAGCAAACATTTGAGTCTATAAGTTATTTTAACAATAGTTGCTTTATTCAGCAAGTTTCACTTCTGGGGTTTTTTTTTATATTCCCCACATTAAATTGGTGTCAATTCTTATCCTCCCTCCTGCACCTAAATTAATAATTCTGAATCAGAACCAGATATTTTCTCAGGTATAATCATTAGCACTTGTTAAAGGCCTTCAGATGCTCTAGGCTCTGTCTCATTGAGATTATTAAATGAATCTTTCACTTACTCACCTTCTGGTTATTTTTCAATTTGTTTGAAGATGGCTGCAATTAAATCTCTTTCATAAAAGACGAATTCCTGTAACAAGGCGCAGTTTGCAGCTCAGAGCTCCAAGTATGCTCCCCATGATCCCGAAGCAGCTTGTGTCACACGAACTGTAGCGAGGAAAGTGTTTCTATTCTGCTTTTTTTTACACAGTGCTCACCAACCTTCAATGCTTCTGCCTCCGTGAACTCTTCTGTCTCATTTGAAATTCCTACAGATCTTTCTGATGCTGTCTGAGAGTTGTTCATATCTAAACATATTTATTTTGATTGCTCGCTGTAAACAAGACTATGAGATGAGGGGGACAAGAGTCCTTTACATTTGGCCTATCCATTCTTTTGTCCTCTGCACTCATACAAAGGGCACCGTGAAAACTGCTTGGAAGCCAGCGAGTTCAGACTTACGGCACACAGTTTGCAAGTTGACAGAAGAAACTGTGGCATGCTGGTTGAGAAAGTATTAAACTGATGGGGATGCAAAACAGAACAGTGACAAGGAAAAACGGCCGAGATGACAGACAGGAAAATTAGCGCATGGGTTTGGACGCGTTTTTTTGGGGGGGAGGGGAGGTGTTGGTGTTTTGTTGTTTGTTTTTAAGCTTACAAGTGTATTACTTTATCTTTGTTACCAGGTTTTCTTCTGTTTGACATAAATACATTTTCAATCATAAAAGTAAGAATATATTGTGTTTTTGGGTAACATAGGAAATGTTGACATCTCTTGAGATAATGGGGTTTTGAGAAGCAAATTTTCATGTTTTTTGACTTTCAGTGCATATCATGAAGGAGTTTAAATGCAGGTGGTATACATGGTCTCTTTGGAAGCTTGAAAACAGATTGTTACTTTGCATAATCAAGTTATTGATATCCAGTAATGAGTAACTCCATGTGAATTGCAGACAAACATTTCTAAAATAGAACAGTAAACATGTTGAATTGTTATTGCATGGTTTATTGGCACAAATTACTTTGGGTTCCTCTTAAACAGTATTTCTTCACCTCCCAAACGTGACAAATAAATCATTTAATCAGTAATGTGGTAGTCCCAGGCAGATGTCTTGATATCACCTCAGTAAGGTAGGCTGGTAGTCAGGGCTGTAAGTAGAAACCTACCATACACTGATGCTGAGGCTATCAGTAAGGTGATTTGAAACTGTAAAGCACTATTTAAGTGCTAACTGCTTATTCTGTCTTGAGCTGTATGTACTACGTTTTCTGAGTACTAGTATTTGTCTTGTTGCTCAGATATTGTCTGTTTTTATTAATAAAATTCTGAGAGAGAACACATGCCGTAGGTAGTATTTAAAGTCTGCATAGATCCATCCATTCCAGAAATAGCATTGAACTTTGTTCATTACTTTTCCCAAGATTATTAGCTCTTATTACCATAGTGAATATTCTGAGTGTTCCAAAGTAATTGTATGCTACCATACATTTTCCAAAGTAGAAAATTGAAAAAAAACTCAAGAATGAGGTACCAGTATTCCAAAGAACAAAAACATAAAACCCCCAAATTCTGCCTTAAACTTCCAAGTGCAAAAAGTAGAACTAGTTTTTCTGTATCATATACATTAGACACAATTAAGGAATGTAAAGAAAAAAGCAAATCTCTTATCCAGATTGCAAGTTTCATCAGTGTCACGGTTTAATCTGGCAGGCAGCTAAACACCACACAGCTGTTTGCTCACTCCCCCCGGAGTGGGATGGGGGAGAGAATTGGAAAAAAGGTAAAACTTGTGGGTGGTGGTTAATGAGGTTGTATTGGATAGTGTGGGACCTGAGCATGATGTAAATGGTATGGAATAAGGGGTGGAGAATGTGCTGGTTTTGGCTGGGGTAGAGTTAATTTTCTTCAGAGTAGCTAGTATGGGGCTATGTTTTGGATTTGTGCTGGAAACAGTGTTGATGATACAGGGATGTTTTCGTTACTGCTGAGCAGTGCTTATCACAGAGTCAAGGCCTTTTCTGCTCCTCACCCCACCCCACCAGTGAGTAGGCTGGGGCTGCACAAGAAGCTGGGAGGGGACACAGCTGGGACAGCTGACCCCAACTGGCCAAAGGGCTATTCCATACCATATGACGCCATGCTCAGCATATAAAGCTGGGGGAAGAAGAAGGAAGGAGGGGATGTTCGGAGTGATGGCGTTTGTCTTCCCAAGTAACCGTTACGCATGATGGAGCCCTGCTTTCCTGGAGATGGCTGAACACCAGCCTGACCATGGGAAGGAGTGAGTGAATTCCTTGCTTTGCTTTGCTTTGCTTGCGTGCGTGGCTTTTGCTTTCCCTATTAAACTGTCTTTATCTCAACCTATGAGTTTTACCTTTTGTCCGATTCTCTCCCCCACCCCACCAGGGTGGAGTAAGCAAACGGCTGTGTGGTGTTTAGCTGCCTGCCGGGTTAAACCATGACAATCAGTGTTTATGACAGTTATCCAGTCTTAAAATATGTGCTTAGGCCCAGAAGTGAGTCATGTGATATTAAAAGTGTATGGCTTGGGGGAGGGGATTAAAATATTGACATGATTGAACTAATTTCTATTAGTCCATTATCTTCTTTTATCTTTAATTTTTTATTATTATTATGAACAAAATACATCAATAGACAAAAGAACATCAGAGAACAAAAACATCAAAAAAACCCCAAACTCTGCCTTAAAATTTCAACGGCAAAAGTAGAACTAGTTTTTCTGTATCACATACATTAGACACAATTAAGGCATGTAGGGAAAAAATCCAAATCTCTCATGCAGATTGCAAGTTTCATCAGTGTTTATGACAGTTATCCAGTCTTAAAATGTGTGCTTAGGCCCAGAAGTGAGTCATGTGATATTAAAAGAGTATGGCTTGGGGGAGGGGATTAAAATATTGAAATGATCGAACTAATTTCTCTTAGTCTGTTATTTTCTTTTATCTTTAATTATTAGGGGTTTTTATTATGTTATACCTTTTGTACTACTCAGCTGCTCTGTTCCAAGGATATTAAAAATATCTCTTCTCCCAAACACATCTTGAGCATTTTTCACAAACTGGTCTCAGAAGTTATTTGGGGAAGACCGTGCTAGCTTTTGGTCCTGTTGCTAGATTATCGAAATTTCTCTCAAATAACAATGACAATATTTTTACTCACAAAATTAAAGTTGACTCACATGAAGTTTGCAAACACAAATACTTCTTTCTTTTCCCTAGATATCTGTACCTTTTTGGCACTCCAATCAAAACTAGCCATTTCTTCTTGATTGGTGTAATACACACTTATTTCTATGGAATCTAGACCATTATTTTCCAATTAGTATTTTAGAAACTGTTACTTTTCCAGTATCATCACTATGGTAACATATTTCAGATTCTTCAATTCACAATAGATATTGTTTAAAACACTCGTTGATTGATCAAAATTCCCCAAATGTTTCTCCAGCTGCTTTTCATTTTTGTTCATTTTAAAAAACTCATTAGTGTTTTTTAGATAGGCCTTACTACTCACAGTTTGTATATTTTATAAAGTGACCTGCCACCTAGACATTTGAGTTCCTTATGTTGTTAATTTCTTTTGAGATTGGCACTGCTACCATACAAGATAATGATGATGAGACAGTCTAAGGATAAAACATGTTTGGAAGGTACTTGGCATATATTATTAAACGAATGGGAAATGATCAGTTAAAATAGCAGATGATTAGGAAGGAAGGAATATTTTACTTGCAAATAGGGCACAAGTTGGCAAGTAAACTTGAGCAGGTTTTAGTACTGTTGAAATGTTATGTTACTACTTTGTGAACATTTGCAGGATGAGTCCATGCACCAAAACACTCCTGCTATGAGGAGTGCTGAGAGTTTATTTCTGTAAGGAAGAAACAGAAATACTGCTCTAATGAAGGAGATAATATGAACTTGTCAGAAATATTGTTAAATTAGTGGGCATATGCTTTCTAGTTGCTGTGTATCTTGTGGTAAATAAATTTAAATTTATTTAAATGTCAGAGTAGTGTGTAGTGAAGATTTAGTGGAAATACATACTAAAATCAAAGTTCAAGCTCCTTTGTTAAATTTTTAATTGTGTATGCCCCACATTCTCAGCTTTTATTTTTAAAGCAAGAAAGTATCCATTGAAGTATACAATAATCTTCTTTTCTCCTCATTTTATTGCTCCTGACCACTTTTCAGATAATTTAAAAATATTAAATCCTCAATTTTGAGATCTAAATATTAATTAATGGTTTATTGGTTTGTCCTCTGAAGTAAAATACCTCTGTGTCTGAGGACATGAAGGCAACATGGAGTTGGGGAAAGCATCTGACAGGGCTAATGCTGTTGCAGTTCTACCCCTGCAAGACATGGAAGGAACTTCAGGTTTTAGAAGTGAGGAGAAACGGATTTGAGACAGAGGTAGCAGCAAGAATCCCAAATTGTTACTGATCCTCCTCAGACTGTCCCTTCAGGTAAAAAGCCAAGACTTGGGGAAAAGGACAATGTAGGGGAAAGATGAAGAACGATGAGAAAAAGTAAAAAGAGGGATCTACGAAATGCAGTCAAATGTCAAAGAGATCCTTGCTATAAACAAGGAAGTAAATGGAAATCCATGCCATATATTGTCTGATGACTTAAAATCAATGCAATAAAGCCAAGAAAAAGTATAGTAGCAATAAACAGGAAAATTAACACATTTAATAGTCCATGCCACATAGATTATAACGTTGGTTTTTTTTAAGGCGGCAGATATGTTCAGCATTGATTGAGGTTGCAAAAAACAAGCTTCTAATTATTAAAAATTATGTTTACAGTGTTTGGGATCACAAAGGAAAAAAGAATTAAATCCAAAAGACATGCTTAAACTGTTGTGATTCTGTCTTTCCAAATTCTTCAGGCAGGACAGAACAGTAAATCAGGCTGTGAATGCCCTCATTACTCTAATGAGATTATAGACCCAAACTTGAAGACAGTGGTAACTGTTTGTGCTTCTCTCACATCTGCAAAATTACAGGAGAATTTGATTGAATGACAAGAGGAATCACCATAAGATTGACATTCCCTCCTGCAAAGCACAGTACCAAAGTATAAGATGTTATCCATCAACACAAGAGGATTTTCTTTCCCTCAGCCCTGTGTTAGCTTGTCTAGCACACACCCTGATAGTGATGTAACATTTTTCCATCTAAAGTTTAGATGATACAATTTACTTCAGTCAGGTACAGAGTATATCAAAATCTAAAATACAAACTACCTTTGACTACACTAAGGAGAACAATTTTTCATTTATGAACAGTTAGTCATAACACTTTTCATTTATGCTGTGATATTTTTTATGGTATCTTTTCATCAAATTAATTTGTCATAACATTTTTTTGTGATGAATATCAAGATACATAATGGGTTGTGCAACATATTTTTTACAGGATAAGTCACCCTCTGGAAGATAACAAAGAGAGCATTCCATATGAGAGGGACTGCTCAACATTTCTGCCTGAACTGAGTTATTCTCCCTATCTATAAAATATATACCAGTATCACATAAATGCTATGTTATTGTCCCAGCCTACCTCTCATAAAACCTCCTCTTTTCCACTGCTCCACTCACTATTCAACTGTCACATAAAAACATTAATGTTGTAGGCATTTTTATTAATATTCTTCTGTCAAAGGCAACAGTTTTGCAAGATAGCAACAGTACCACTTTTCAGTCGCCCTACTTTTCCATTAGTAGTATATTCAATTTTCTGTTACATACAAATTTACCAAAGGTGATCATTTGAGATGAAAATGTTAACATGGAAACAAGGGCTAATTAAAAAATAATAATAATAATTGAGGAGGGGTGGGCTGGAGAGCAAGGAGAGACTTGACCTATGTTAAAAAGTTTGGTAATCATTTCTTTGAGACAGTCTAGTGTCTTCACTCTTTCAATTAAAGCTAACTTGCATTGGCCAAATGCAGAAGAGAGATAATTGTACAGGTTCATGGGGACCGACAGGAAGAAGGGAAAGAGGAAAGCAAATGGGTTTTGCCAGAGTGATATCCTAGAAGGTGATAGTTTTATTTCATTGTACCAAAATGAGTTCAATTTAGCCTTTCCTACTAGCAAATACGCTCCAAGTCCTAAATCAATGAAAATGTTTGTTCCTTATTCTTTATGCTCAAAATCAGAAGTATAACTAAGGCTGATGCAATCTAATGTATCTATATAATATTCCCAGTGTATTGGATTTTCCTCCTTCAGTTGTTTGTCATGTACCATGGTACAGGGTTTTTTGAGTGGTGAAAAAATTAATACATGAAAGAAAATAAAAGGAGAAAAATACAGAACCAGATTTTGATGTTGCTAGTAAGTCCGTGAACTTGGATGATATTTACTGCATGGATTTTCATCATATAGTAATGATATTTTTACTGCATATTTTAGGGATTTTTATTGCTCCATAGAGGGGTTGAAGAAACAGTGCAAATATAACCTGTAGTTCTTGAATTTCAAATAGTGAATCTCAGGTGACATGGAATTATTATTGATCAGAGCACTTTCTCAACACAAAGACCAGAGGGAGAATATTCACTCTTTTGAAATGAAACCCATCTTGATATAGAAGATTAAGTACAAGGTAGTCACATGTCTCCAGTAAACTAATGTCTCCTAAGAATTCTTTTTGGAGATGCATGGTTATTTCTTAATCAACATTATTTTGTTTATGGTTTCTAAAGAAATTGGCACAGCTTTTCAGAAGGCAGAATGTTCACCTAGTTTCTAAGCTTGGGACCAATGTTTATTTTTGCTATCTCAATTTGATTTGATAGTACTGGGAAGCTGTCACCATCTGCTTCTATCTTATGAGATTTGTCTCACCATGTGAAAGATAATGGATGTGACCAGAATGTGCAGATTGGTGAAAATAATTCACCTGTATATGCTACTTTGATTTTAATGAAAAAGGAACACATAATATAATGAGCACTGATGAACCCTCACAAATATTTTCCCCTATTAAAAAAAAGTATTTTTAAAAAAGAAAGCTATTTGTGACAAAAACACTTTTGGAACTTAGAGCATAAACTTGATGTTGTCAGAAAGCCATCTTTCTGACTTCTAAAACTTCTGTTTTTTTTTTTTTTTTTATATTTTCTATGATAATTTGTTCTTTTTACACTTTATAACAATATTTTACTGAGTAGGGAGAAAACTCATTTGAAGACCTGCTATGGTTCATAGTTATTTTCATGTAAGAGAGAAATCTTTTTAATGCAACCTGTACTGGTACACTGAATAATAGGGCTAAAAGGATCAAAAAAAGATTAAATCCATTTTTGCAACAGGAGATTGAACTCCTAAACTGCCTTCTGTTTTTCGCTCCACAAATTCCTGGGGCATTGGTAAATATAGGCCCTTAAAAATGTTGCTTAAAAACAGTAAGGTTGAATCTCTTTTTCAGTTTTTCCAGTCTTTTGTGCATCTGGCTGCTGTGATGGCATAAAGAGGAACTTACTCTCTCCAGCTTCTATATCAGAAAGAGAAAGGTGTTTCTGCATTTTTCTGCCTTTTCACTCATAAAATGTTGCAGTGAATGTATGTAACAAAGACATGAGCAGGTTATCTATATGGGACAGCACAGTGAAACCACATACTTGGGACCTCAAAAAATAATGTCTGCCTTCTCCAGTTTATTTGGCACCTTTGGGGATGGGGCAGCTAAGACTCTGGGGGTCTTTCTTAATTTAACAAGTTTGTCTGATTTTACTGTTTTCTTTTTAAAGGTCTTTTGTTAGTCTGTAAAGAAAAAAGAGGGTCTCAGTTCTTGTCATGTAAGTCTTGAAAGTGTGAAAACAGGTAGTCTGTCAGATTTTTTGCTAGAGCTCAATTTTAAGGTGTTTGAACAAGCCTGATGAATGTAGAAAAAAATCCAAAACTTTAAAGGAGAATAATTGCATAGGTCCACGTGACTGTTTTGCAGTGTTCCTTGAATACTCAGTGATTTTATTTAACAGAGATGAATTGATTGTGGAGGTCAGTAGCACAAAGACTCACAATTATTTTGGGGTTTGGATTTTTTTTTTTTTTCCTGTGACTGCATCTGGTGGGTTAACCTTGGCTCAATTCCAGGTGCCCATCAAGCTGCTCCATCACCACCCCTCCTCAGCTGGACAGGGGAGAGAAAATATAATGAAAGAAAGGCTCATGGGTTGAGACAAGGACAGGGAGATCACTCACCAATTACCCTCACGGGCAAAACAGACTCGACTTGGGGAAATTAGTTTAATTTATTACCAATCAAACCAGAATAGGATAATGAGAAAGAAAACCAAGTCTTAATGCACCTTCCCCCCACACCTCCCTTCTTCCTGGGCTCAACTTCACTCCCGATTTCTCTACCTCCTCCGTCCCCAGTGGTGCAGGGGGACAGGGAATGGGGTTGCAGTCAGTTCATCACACGTTGTCTCTACTGCTTCTTCCTCCTCAGCAGGAGGGCTCCTCACACTCTTCCTCTGCTCCAGCATGGGGTATTTCCCGCAGGAGACAGTCCTCCACGAAATTCTCCAACGTGGGTCCTTCCCACGGGCTACAGTTCTTCACAAACTGCTCCAGCGTGGGTCCCTTCCACGGGGTGCAGTCCTTCAGGAACAGACTGCTCCAGCCTGGGTCACAAGTCCTGCCAGAAAACCTGCTCCAGTGTGGGCTCCTCTCTCTCCACAGGATCACAGGTCCTGCCAGGAGCCTGCTCCAGCGTGGGCTTCCCACGGGATCACAGCCTCCTTCATGTGCATCCACCTGCTCTGGTGTGGGGTCCTCCACGGGCTGCAGGTGGATATCTGCTCCACCGTGGACCTCCATGGGCTGCAGGGGGACAGCCTGCCTCACCATGGTCTTCACCAGGGGCTGCAGGGGAATCTCTGCTCCGGCACCTGGAGCATCTCCTCCCCCTCCTTCTTCACTGACCTTGGTGTCTGCAGAGCTGTTCCTCTCACATATTCTCACTCCTCTCTCTCCTGGCTGCTGTTGCACAGCAGGTTTTTTCCCCTTCTTAAATACATTATCCCAGACGCGCTACCACCATCACTGATTGGCCAGCAGGGGTTCCATCTTGGAGCCGGCTGGCATTGGCTCTATCATAGGGGAAGCTTCTGTCATCTTCTCACAGAAGCCACCCCTGTAGCCCCCCCACTACCAAAACCTTGCCACGCAAACCCAGTACAGTGCATGAAACTGTTTTTCACAGCATTGAAAAGTTATAAAACTGCATTGTATTTGGATGAAAGAAAAAAAGCTTAAATATCACCTATAAAACTATTATCCCCTGCAAAGTTGTCCGATTCTTAATTTAATGCATCCATCAAAAATCTACATTAAATAACTATGAGGGGGAAAAAAAAAGATAAATATATACATGGGTATAAAACCAGAAATATATATATGCAGAAAAAGAGGATTTTACTATAAGTAGCTAGTTCATATTCAGGGTTGTTCAAATGGCTTGATGCTCCAACTTTTACTCTCTCTCTACTGAGTAGCATTTGCAAATGGAAAGTAAAAGCAGATTGCAAATTTTTCTGCTAACACCAGCACCTGAAACAGTAGCTAAGACAAGGATTTAGCAGTAGTATCTCTATCCTCCTCACATTTCTTCCTGTCAGCTTCCTTTCTTCCCAGTAAGTGAGCCACAGAGTAGAAAATAATGTAAGAAAAATCACTTTTACATTGTGATGAGTCTGTCCAAGCCACTTAAATTGGCTTTGAGTAGCACTGCTCCAGGACTGAGGGAGAAAGCAGCAATAACAAATTCAGGGAAGAATCAGTTGTTCACTTGCCACCACCTTTTCCTATCTCCCTGCTCAAAGATTTGTCATTTCCTTTTCATGCCAGAAGATAGACTGGATAAAAGGCATCTCGTTTAATTTGGCTGAGATTCATTACTTCAGATTCTCTGAGATCCATTCAGGAAAACTCGTGTTTTCTTTTCTCATCTTGTCTGCCTGTTGGAAGGTAACTAGCAGTACCTAGTCCAACTTCTTCCTTAGTTGCTATTCCTTTCTTAGTTAAGGAAATTAAATACTTTCAGAAAAGGAAATATCTCTGCTCATTGTACAAATAATTAGGAGCTTAATTCTCACACCAAACTTAGCTGTGTTTTCTTCTCAGACACTTTCAAATTCTAGTTCATCAGGCTGGGAGGAGCGCATATGTACAGCCTACAGTGCTTGCTATATCTTTACTGCAGGTAAAAGGAGAAGAAATCTCCTTTTGGTGTGTCAAGGGCGGGGGGAGAAATCCCAAACCTGCCTACTTTAGTCCCTTCCTTCAGAGAAAAGATGTTCATGAATTCAAAAATCCACATGTAAATCTTACAGTTGCTCTTGTCCAGAGTATCCCTTCAAGCTCCATTATCTTCACCTGCAACCACATTCTTGCTTTGTCAAGGCCAATAGTATGTTTTGTATGTTTCATAGTATGTATACAAAATATAACTGTATTGTTTTAAACAGGGGACCTTGCTATTGTAATAATATTAATCAGTCCAATGTCTTTCTCTTCTCCATAAATTTGTCCTTCTTGTCTAGAAAATAATGTTTTCCTGGCAGAGCCCTACTTCTAATTTGTCGCCATCTTTTCTTTATTTACATTAATACTGTTTACAACAATTACCATAACTCACTCTAGCTAAAGGTTGAGGCCTGAAAAAATTTTTGTCCATCTCCCATTTCTAAAAGTACAAATCACAGTGAATAATGTAACTTCAACTCCAACGTGGAAGTATTATTTCAAATTGAATGACAATAATGATCTTTAAATTACATGACCCAATTCTCTTCTGACTTTTATGTTTTCCTATAAATCACAAGTACATTTTTGAAGGCTATAAAGTTGCACTGACCTTTAATTAAAAAGGTAACTGCAGAATCAGTTTGTGTTTTTAATACCTTCAAACAGAAGTAAGACATAGATCCCCATGATTATAGACTCTATTTAGTTCACCTTGATAGCTGGGGGAGGCAAGACAAGGGACTGGGTATAGGTCTTGCAGCATTTCAGTGAGCTAACCACAATACGCACTTCCTCAGTCCCTTGGGCGGCAAAGAACTAGTGTCTCTTCACCACACCAAAACAACATAGCAGCCTTCCCTGCTATCCTGTGGAGGTGACCACCTCCAGAACAAGGCTGGGACCTCTCAGTGGTCACAAGAAGGCATGGGGGCTCTGACAGTGTCTTCCTCTCTTCTTTGGGGAAGCTTTCAGGTTAGAAAGCTGAGAGCATGCTGTGGCATAGACTTCGTGTAGGAATGCTGTTTTATTACAAATGTAACATTAATTGAATTTAAAATCTCCCCCTGATCCTTTTCCCCAACAAAATAAATAAACATAGTAGTTTTAAAGCAAAATACTGAAGTTGGGAAACATTATTGTAGCCTTCAACAACTTTATGCCTTCTGTTTTGAGCCTCTGACATTGTTTTTCTGCCTCCTATTTACTCTCTCCTTGCCTGGTTGTTTTTCATCATGTAAATTTTAATTTCTTAGATGTTATTCATGTCATTCCAGCAGTAATGAGAGTTGGTTGCTCACTGTGGGTGGAATCTTCTGAGATTTTAGTAATGAACACCTTCACTGATTAAATGTGAATTGTTTTCTTTTAAAGGCTTTGGCCAACATTAGAACTTTTGATATGATTTTGTGCATGGAAAGGAAATGGACAAAAGAGTATACAGAATGTACAGGCATAGTAACTTCCCATTCTGGTGGGCAGGCTTTTGGTAAAACCATGTTTATTTACAGGACTTCATGGAGCACATTAGAAGTGTTTGATGAAATCAATTTAGCTGCTTGCAGAGCCAGGTGAAATTGAAGTTTCTAGTTCAGAGGAAATTTTATTCACTCAGTCCCTCAAAAAAAAAAAAAGAGAGAAGAGAAGAGAAGAGAAGAGAAGAGAAGAGAAGAGAAGAGAAGAGAAGAGAAGAGAAGAGAAGAGAAGAGAAGAGAAGAGAAGAGAAGAGAGGAGAGGAGAGGAGAGGAGAGGAGAGGAGAGGAGAGGAGAGGAGAGGAGAGGGGAGAGGAGAGGAGAGGAGAGGAGAGGAGAGGAGAGGAGAGGAGAGGAGAGGAGAGGAGAGGAGAGGAGAGGAGAGGAGAGGAGAGGAGAGGAGAGGAGAGGAGAGGAGAGGGAGGGGAGGGGAGGGAGGGGAGGGGAGAGGAGAGGAGAGGAGAGGAGAGGAGAGGAGAGGAGAGGAGAGGAGAGGAGAGGAGAGGAGAGGAGAGGAGAGGAGAGGAGAGGAGAGGAGAGGAGAGGAGAGGAGAGGAGAGGAGAGGAGAGGAGAGGAGAGGAGAGGAGAGGAGAGGAGAGGAGAGGAGAGGAGAGGAGAGGAGAGGAGAGGAGAGGAGAGGAGGACTGTCATGAGAATGTAATGGTACCAATTTTCCTCTTAAATCTGAACTCCTTTCACACAAATTACCCAAACCACCCAAGGGTATTTGAACATTGTTTTTTCTTGCTAGCTGCTTTGTTTTGTTTTGTTTTTTATCAATGCTCCATCCCCAGACACCAAAAACTTCTTTTGTCATCAACAGACATTGTACCATGACTAGACAATGCCCAGATAAAAGGAAAGCTGACCAAAATCTCCCAGTATGATCTTTCGTTAACATCAATATATTGACATCAATAAAGTCTAAAAGATGATAATAATTGTGCTTTCTGTGCCTGAGAAACTACAAGGCAGAAGGCAAGCTGCAATAAGCATTTGGGTCGGGACTTGTGTCAATGGAAGCATGATAAATTCTCAAAAGAAACAGCAGACAGCTTAGGTTAGGCTCAAAAGAGGTAATGAACAAAAAGAGGGCTAGCTTTCTTGGCCTTTTGGTACAGGGACAAAAAACCTTCAGTGAAGTCTTAAGAAATTCCTATGGGGATATATCCAAAATTAAAAGAAGGACATTTCAAATGCAATCATCTTAAAAAGAATTTAAAAGGAATTTATAACTACAAACTTGAAGCCAGACTTCTTTCTGAGATTGCATGTCAACAGATATTTACAGTACATTTTGGTCAAGCTCACAGATGGTAGTAAAAATTCAGATTGGTAGTATGAAGGTATCATTTTAACTATATACTTAGGCTTTTTTTTCCTAAAACGTTTTGTAATGTTAAAATTGTATTTAATCAAAGAGGACATTTCCTGTGAAATTGAAGGCAATGGTAAGTTAAAAGGACCTCAGCTTGAGTTGGCAGAAAGCAATTTAGTTATTTTTGTAGTGTTGATGTATTGCCAAGGTCACAAACAAGACTGATTTATACAGGAAATATGAGTTAGAAAGGCTATTTAAGGGAGCTGTAAATACTTTGCTTAGATGTGCCTAGATGGATTTATTTCTTCCATCCTCTGCACTGAAAAATTATGATTTACCAGTAATCTTATTGCACAATTCAGTGATAGAGTATTTGAAAACTTTTCTTGAAAATAAATGATTCCTCCCATATTCTGAATATTAAACTGGTATTCAAAATAGATCATCCAGAACTAAAAAAGATGTCCTGGAAATCTGCTTATCCAAGGGACACATCTGCTAAGGAGTGCCCAGCATAACAGAAACATGATCTGAAAGGGTCAAAGAAGTCTTTTACACAGGTGGCTGTTAATGGGAATGTCCCCTAAGATGTTCCTTAAGCATTGGATAAACAAGGGTGAAACACAGAGCTTAAAAGAAAAATAAACTACCACACCCAGTAAACTACTTTACCAACAACATTCTTCCAGGTATCTTTTCTCATGATTACCTCTTCACTGTTGAGAGATGTTTCACTACTGAACCTAGTCAAATGCTACCTGTAATATGGCCCATCAATTTTTACTCATTTTCCAAGGATTCAGTCAAAACATTCTAATTGATACTTTTGAGGCAGAAAATGATAAGCATTTAAATGATATGCAAGTCTCAAAAACCTTGATATGAAAAGATCTCCAGAGTGGAATTGCCTCTTTTGTCTCCTTAGTTATTTGCTTACAGATGAAACTCAGGTCCCAGTTTTGTGCAGCTAAAATCAATGGCAGCTGGGTTGCGTTACTGGTCTCAGCAGACAAAGGAAAAGCGGCACACATGCATAACAGAACACAGCTTAAATTTTTGCTTCTGCTTCAAGTACAATATTCTCATTTTTCAAAGCTTCTCCAAGTCTGGGGCAGGAGATGAGATGGTGTGAAAGAAAGGAGATTGTCAAATGTCCCACTAAATGGGTCTCCCTCAGAAAAACCTATGCTCACCTGGAAACAGCCACCTCCTCCCCTCCCCAGGCTTTCCAAAATGCCCTAGAGGTAGGAAGGTTAATCTGAGTCAAAATTACTGAGCAGGTGACAAGAAAGAGAAAGGCACAACTATTTATTTAAGTGTTTAAAAGATATTCACTCCTATGGACTTCAGAAATAAGGAAAGCAATGATGAATTACAGGCACATTCAGGGAGGGGAGAAAAGAAGTCAGACAAATGAACATGGCAGGAATTGTGATCTGTCCATAGCAAGTAACTTTTAAATGAATAATGCAAAAATAAGTATTCTGAGGGAATAAGGTTAGTAAAAACCTTCATTTTTATAAGTTTACTGAAAAATAAATTTAACTCTTATGTCAAGCAAAAAAAAAGTACTCTCAAGCAGACTAGCTAATCTGCGCATGATTCACAGGTTGTTTCAGGAGGTTAATGTTTGGACTTGGGCTTTGTACTTTTAAACCAAAAACTTTGTTTTAGCCTTTTTCTTAACAAAACTGCTACATACTTAGTTTTAACCCCAGTAATTCAATACCTGCTTTGCATAACTGCAGCGGTGTCTGGAGCTTTACTTAAAATTACAATACCAGCATCAGAGGAAAGACAGTAGGAAAGAGTCTATAGCTTCTCTAAAATGCAAACAAAGTGACTGGTAGAAAGCAAACATAAAAGTCTACAGGCTGATAAAGTTTACTGTTTTTTCATTACTTATACTCATTATTGATACAAGAAATTGTCACTGTAAGATTATTCTAAGGCACCTATTAACCAGTAGGCAAGACAGGAGGTTTAAATTCATACTCCTAGCTTGTGGGTAGCAAGAAAGCATCATTCTACACAAGCCACTAAGAAGACAGTTGGTCAATGACTGATTGCCACCCATAATCACTATTCTGCCCAGTTATGTTATGTTAGGTCTTATATCTTGTGACACTTGGACACTTAAAACTCTCCTTGATCTCCATGAGCTCAAGGTAGAAAACTGAATAAAAAAGAAAGAGGAAGTTTTGTCATTGTCTCCAAAAGGACTGAATTTTCCAAAGCTGTTCCTCCTCCTTTGTTCAGGAACACAAATCAAGCACAACTAAGCTTGTAAAGAGCAAAGAATTTGAAAGTAAACAGATTATAATGAAAACTCGCTCTTCATGTTGTTTGTATGAGTTTTCCTCTCTAGCTAAGAGCATCACATACACTGACTAACATAGCTTTTAGCTAAATTCAAGGCACTAGCCAAGAGAACAAAAAGGAGTGAAAAACCTGTATGAGAAGAAGAACAAATTAGTTAATAGTATTTTGCATCAAATCATGTGTTATTCTAAAAATTTTACTGCAAAAAGAAAGCTTCCTGCCAAAATGTCTGTGACATATTCCTGTATTAGATAGTATTCTTTCTTAGAAGAAAACGTTTTCAGGGGAAAAAGGGGGAAAAAACAAGAGCAATGACAATAAAGAACTACAATTACTTTTCCACTTTTTTTTCTTTCCCATAGCTTCTCTCTGAATGACATTTCCATTTCTTCAGTACCCACATTTCCACTCTTATGTTTTCTTTTACTGTCACTGTCCTTTTTTTTCCCTCACATAAATTACTCTCCATTCAATAGACACTGTTTTCCTCCCTGAAAACCTCTTACACATACCATAAAAAATTCCTGCAATGCCTTTGAAACCTTGGCATGGAAAACATTGGGTAGTCAGTGGGTAGCACTGGTCTCAGAGGTGACCATGCCCCAACAGGAAATGAGAAAAGGACACCTTTTCTACCACTTTTCTACCACAAAAGGGAAAATTGAGGTCACTACTCTACTTGAGAATTGTGATCTTTTGGTAAAATAGCCCCCACAAGATTATAATTCATGTAATATAAACATGAAGGCAATTTCCTCTCCATAAAATGACTTTTCTGTTTCCTCAGAATTCACAGAATTATTCCAAGGCTGACATTCTGGGGAGGTGGCAGGTCACAGGTAATTTTAATCCCAATGTAAGTAAATATAAAGAGGGAAAAGCAAATAAACCCTTTGTTTTCTTGAAGAAAATAAAATTACCAGGACACCAGTTGAACTGGAAAAATGAAAACCAGAAACAGTCATTTCAGAGCCAATACCTAATGTTTAAAATGCAAAAGTCTTATATTGCAGTAGCTGATCCATTACTGATACTGAGACAATAGGTCTGCTTGCCGTTCTCTTTGATTCATGAGAATGAATTTTCTGCTGTTAGTTATGGCCCTTTCTGGGACCATCCTCTTTAATTTTATAAATTGTGAATAATTCTCAGGGCTCTGACTGTACAATCCTGAAGGAGCATGGTAAAGGGCACCAGAGGAAAATTCCTTGCTCAGGATCATTAAAAAATCTCCCTCAAGCAGATAAAAAAAAAGAGTATATATTTACTGGAATTTCAGGGATCTTGTTTAGAGTCAGAATCATATCACTGAGCTTTTCTTAGTGTAGACTTGAACAAATTGGAAAGCAAGATGCAGTAGTAACACACTTCTGATATAACAAATTGCTCTTTATTTAAAGTTACTTTTTAAATACGAATAAGATTTTAAAGCCTGTCAAAGATGGCATGCAAAGATAAAAATAAAGAAGTGTCAGGAACAAAAATGTTCTTTTTCTCTTCCTCTGAATTAATTTGCATGTCAGTCAAAAAATCTGTCAATGCATATGCAATATAAGCAGCATGACTTACACTACTAAAAGCGTAGGAAAAAGGAACAAGAAGAACTGAAGAAGAGGAAAACGACAGCTGTGATGAGCAAGGATTCTTCTCAATCTATAGTATGTATTCAACTATAACAATACACCCAAAGATGGTGAAGAAATGATGACAGAACTGTCAATTATAGCTGAGCAGAGTGTAAACAGAGATACAAAATCTGCTGAGCAGAACTGACACCAGGTGGTAGGGCTTCTCTGTCAACCCACCCCACCAGCCAGAGCGCAAACCCTGTTGAGCAGGGTCCCACTCCCTTGTGGCAGCCCTCCCAGGCTAACAGAGTGGTGGTGGGAGCAGCTCTCAGCAGAGAAAAGGCTAGAATAAATGAGGTCCTAATGGGAAACAATAGACACAAAAGATGTTGGCTGAGATGTAAATCGGATTATTGATTGCTACATTTCAAATTCATCTGAACCCCAGGAAAGGAATGAGTTGGGACCCTAATTCAAGTTCTTGATTGCCCAAGTGAAGAAGAGGTAGAGATTCAGCTTGTTTAGAGGTTTTTGCAGCCTGTTTAGAGGTGTCTTTCAAGTACATCTTTAATTTGAAACTTTCCTTCATGAAAAAATCATTCTGTTTTTCAGCATTCAATGTGAAGAGCACTGGGAGGTAAATGAGTGCTGTTTACAAATACCATTAATAAAGTTAAAGCTACTTTGTAATCAAATCCCACAAACTCCATTTGGGATCTGAAACGAGACTAGCTTCAGGCTTCGCACGTACGAAGAACCCTATGGAACAGTATCAACTTCCTTTCAGTTCCCATTAGATTCACCTTGAACATGACCAGCAACTGTGCACAATACATAAGGTGGGACAGAATTCAGCTTTGGCATTGTCCTAGGAGAAGGGAGCCACAAGAAAGAGGGGAAAAAAACCCACAAATCAACACAGAAAACCTTAACATCACTTTTGTCTTAAGAACAAGCAGCTGCAACCGATTGCATGCAGAAAGATCTGTTGAATAATGGGTTCCTATTTTTTACATGTATTCACATACTGGAAAGAATTGTAGTCCAAATATGGATTTGAAAGTTCCAACCCAGGCAGGTGGCATTGCCAGCACACTGCGCTGGCATTTTAAGTTATAGGTAACACTGTGAAAAGTGAAACATGTTAAAAATTGTTTCTCTCAGTCATTAAGATTTCATCATTCTGAGCCCGTTGCTCAGAGAAAGGCAGCCAAGCCGTTCTTCCGCAAACCAGCAAGGGATTGTCTTATCAGTCAAATTCTGTCTAAAGAAATAATGTTTCCTGTGATGTTCTTCTTAATTCACTTCTTCACAACACTCAGCTCTTTTATGGGAGATGTGGTTTCATTCCTCTGCCTTGACTCAGCAGTCTCAAACCCCCATTTCCAACCTGAGAATGAAGTGCCTTACTCTGCCTGCCATTCCAGACTTCATAGAAAAGACTCAGATTCTTTTGCTGATGTTTTTGCAGAATGGATAGATTGTATCTTTTGGGCAGAAAAGCTATGGGTAAGGATATCAAGGAATTCACCAGGAAATTGGAGGTACCTGATTTTCATTCTCTGCTCCAGTGCCTTTTGAAGATTTTATACTAAGTAACCTATGAATAAAACACAAATACTATTACTGGATCCCATAGGAACTAGAGAGCTCCGCCATACCAGATCAGTTCGTACATACTAGCTTTTTCCTACTTTCTCCTAGTGTGCTAATTTTGTCAACAATGGCAAAAATTTAAACTTACAACATGGTTAATGAGGCAGACTACTGAACAGCAAGACATCTAAGTTTGTTCCCTTAACATTAAAGTTACTGCTCTAAGAACTCAGTTATTGTGGTGGGTTGACCCTGGCTGGATGCCGGGCGCCCACCAAAGCGGCTCTGTCACTGCCCTCCTCAGCTGGACAGGGAGAGGAAATGTAACGAAAGGCTCGTGGGTCGAGAGCAGGGCAGGGAGAGATCACTCAGCCATTACTGTCACGGGCAAAACAGACTCCACTTGGGGAAATTAGTTTAACTTACTACCAATCAAATCAGAGTAAGGTAATGAGAAAATAAAATCTAAATCTTAAAACACCTTCCCCCCACCCCTCCCTTCTTCCTGGGCTCAACTTCCCTCCCAATTCTCTACCTCCTCCCCCCGACTGGCTCAGGGTGACAGGGAATGGGGGTCGTGGTCAGTTCATCACACGCTGTCTCTGCCGCTCCTTCCTCCTCAGGGGAGGACTCCTCACACTCTTCCTCTGCTCCAGCGTGGGGTCCCTCCCACGGGAGACAGTCCTCTGTGGACTTCTCCAACATGGGTCCTTCCCACGGGCTACAGTTCTTCACAAACTGCTCCAGTGTGGGTCCCTTCCACGGGGTGCCGTCCTTCAGGAACAGACTGCTCCAGCGTGGGTCCCCCACAGGGTCACAAGTCCTGCCAGCAAACCTGCTCCAGCATGGGCTCCTCTCCCCATGGGTTCCAGGTCCTGCCAGGAGCCTGCTCCAGCGTGGGCTTCCCACGGGATCACAGCCTCCTTCGGGCACATACAGCTGCTCCGGCGTGGGGTCCTCCATGGGCTGCAGGTGGATATCTGCTCCACCATGGACCTCCATGGGCTGCAGGGGGACAGCCTGCCTCACCATGGTCTTCACCACGGGCTGCAGGGGAATCTCTGCTCCAGCACCTGAAGCACTTCCTCCCCCTCCTTCTTCGCTGACCTTGGTGTCTGCAGAGCTGTTCCTCTCACATATTCTCACTCCTCTCTCTCCTGGCTGCTGTTGCACAGCAGTTTTTTCCCCTTCTTAAATACATTATCCCAGAGGTGCTACCACCATCGCTGATGGGCTCGACCTTGGCCAGCGGCAGGTCCATCTTGGAGCCGGCTGGCATTTGCTCTGTCGGACATGGGGGAAGCTTCTGGCAGCTTCTCACAGAAGCCACCCCTGTAGCCCCCCACTACCAAAAACCTTGCTGTGAAAATCCAATACAGTTATTATATTAAAAAGGTAAAAGAAATGCAACTACTGTCTCTTTTTTCAACTCTGAATGCTTTTTTGCAGTTCTGCTCCACAATCAAGGAGATGCCTAAAGTGCCTATTCTCATAGGATTTAGGCATTAGTAGCTCAGCCTTAAGCTACTCAGCCTTGAGTGGACTCAGACCTCTGTACTAGGCAGAAGAAGACCTTGTGGTGTCTAATACAGAGGCATCTGGGCATTTTTCATGCTCCAGGGTCAGGAGGAAGGGATTCCTGAGGACCCCACCTTTGACCTTCAACATTTTGAAAGCAGGTAAGATTGTGGTCTTGTAGCAACAGAATAGCAAAGTTCCATATGCATCTCTTTGGTAGCAAATGTGATTTTATTTTGAAAGAAAACTGTTTTCACTCACGGTCTTTCATACCAGTGGGCATATGTGCAAGTGGTCCTAAAAGCTAGGCTTCCTTGGGATGATGCAGAAGAGGAGGGATAGTGGCTATGAAGGTTTTATTATGCCTTTTTGATTGTTTTGAGGTTGGTGATCATGTGCTGGTTTTGGATATGGCTTTTTTACTCTTTTAGAACTGATGGTGATTAGGAAGTTTTGCCTCTCTAGCTTATCTCACCTCCATGAGTCACTATCTTCTGCTTACTGTTTCATCTCTTATCTAGGTGTCATAAGGCTTCAGTCATGTCTCACCTTCTTACCTGGTGGCTTGAGTCTTTTGAGCTCTCTTCCTAATCCCTGAGGTGCTGAGAAGCTGCATGAAAATGCACCCAGATCTCGATAACGTACTAATGTAGAAGTTGTCCAACTCTGCCATTCCAACATCCCTTCTTTTTGTATTCCTGACTGGTGTTTCCACAGTCATTGAGATAGTCCCACTCGTACGTATTTTAGTGTTTGCATTACAGATCTCTTGAGTGTAAGGTTAGAAATGATGACTCAGACAATCAGGTCCCTTCTGTGGGTCTTCATTTTACTGTGAAATGAAGAACAGATGGGGTTTTTAGGGAATCAGAAAAGATGATGAATTAGAAAGAAAATTGCATTGCTTTTATGTCTTCTTCATTAGACCATTTTCGATTTTAGAGACTTGAATAATTCAGTCATCAGTAATAAATTCAAAAGAAGGTGGAGTTAAAAGATGCAGGCAGGGGGAGTTTCCTGCAAGTAAGATTTATATATAAATTCAAATCTGTGAGAATTCTGTTATTGTCATGTTAGTGTTTCATGACATAGGGAAGTCCTAATCTCTCCAGTTTCCCCATTGTGGTGACAGACCCTAGGTCTGGCAAAGGAGCACAAGTGTATATTAAAATGCTGCTACAACTGACAGTGCAAACATAGTCTGAGAGACTGGACCACTGGTCTGGATGGCAGTAGGTGCAGTATCCCAAGCAGAATTGTTAAGAATGAAAAATACCTGGATAAATAAATAAATAAATAACTGTTCCTATGTCGTGTAAAAAACAAATACTCTGATGTGATTTGTGGCAAAGATAAATACTGGTAATGCATAAAACACTGAAATTATTTCTTGAATATTTCTCTTTCTGCCTCCTAATGCTCAGCAGGCTGCTACATCTGTTTTTTTCAGGCTCTCTCACATCCCACAGAAAAACTCACTACAAATTTATTTTCAATCCTTTCAGCTCTCACTTTCCTTTTTTTCTGGAACATATTTTCCCCCTATGAAGTGTTGTTTTGCTGAATTGAAATGTTCAGATAAATGCACTGATTTAAAAAAAAAAAAGAAGCATTTTCGTCATGCTGAAATCAGGTGTTGTCATTTTTAGAAATGTTGATTTATTACTATAAACTCTTAAGAATATAGGTAAAAAAATATAATTTGAAGTTTAAAATAACTTAAAAGTAAGATGGATTTTGATTTTTTTTTCTTTAATTTTAAGATGCTATCACATTTTCATTTTCTGGAAATTTCCAATAAAACAGAAAATCTGATCTCCTTGTCAGCTCTACCTATTCTCTGTTATTTTACAAACTTTGATCCAAACTAATAGGTAGGTATATTAGGTTGGGCTTGTGAACTGATATGTTAAGTTAGGGCATCTAAACTGGTCTTCTGGTGTCTTGCCAAGGAGCTTATATTCAAAATTTGGATTCCTACAGGACAGATAAAGCAATAGCTACACAGGTAAGTAACTGTGTAATAATCATTTTTTTCAAAAAGATAAAGGAATTACTCATTTGAATAAGTTCAGATATGTCAATGGAACATCATCACCTTTGTTATGAATGTGAATGCACACAATTAAAAAAGATAAGAATTATGATTACTGTTATAAATGTAAGTCAAATAAATATCACATATAAATGTATTTTAATATCAGAGCCATGTGAACTCTGCAAGGTTTGGTTGGGGCCATAATGTCAACGTGAAAAATAGATTCAACAAAGCTTTTTGTGTCTCTTCCTTGCCTGCTTTATGGGCCAAATCTTTAAAACTATGGAAATTTCCACCAATTTCAAGCATATCAGAATTTGCTTACTCTAAACACACACATACATAATTTTTACCAGCACAGCTCCATTTGCATTCCACAGAACAAGAGCATTTCTTGTCCTCCCTTGATATTCCTTCAAAAAGCAAATCCTCTGCACAAAAGAAGAATGGTTTCTAGGGATTAATTCCACTCTAAGACCTATTTTATTGAATTACATACAGTTATTTTAGGCAAAGGTTGATCTGCCACACTCAAAGAAGCTGAACTTTGAGATCCATCACCTATCCATATAGAAACCACTCACTCAAATGTGTTGAATTTATCAATGTTAATTGCATTAATGCATACCTTGGCAAGGAAACAAAATATGTACATGAATATTGGGGAAAAATTCTTAAAGCGGGCTCTTTTGTAAATTAGATCAGATAGTTAATGAGTTAAATCTAGCCCCAAATACACATAAATACACATAGCTTTAAGCAAGACTTACGTTGAAGTCAGTAGGACTACTCAGCATGCAGTCAGGCATTTAAGTATGAGGACCTTGCTGGTTTGGGATTAGAGCTGCAACTCAGAGAGGAAAAAAAGTATGAAGTGCCTTTTTTTTATTCCAAGGATTAAAAAAAAAAAATCCATTTGAAACCCATGGTATTTTGATCAAGAATAAAACAGCACAGACGAAGCATGTTTTGTTTACAGGCTTGTACTATGCTGCCTGAAGATGAATATGGTTACATCAGCTTGCAGTGAACACATGCCATGACAAGATACCCTGATTTCAGTACTGATCTTAAAAGGAAATATTGGTGAGTTTGTGGCAAAAGTCTAAGTCAGTCAACCCATATTTCTAAGTTTACACTTTTTGCCTGTACAGATGTTTGCCACCTACATAGAGCACCTTGTAATCTGTCACTTCACTTACTTACTTTAACCATTTTAATAAAGTTCTTAAGGACACTGTATTTGAAAAACTGCAAAGTTGTTACAATGGTACTTCAGTTTGTTGGCAGATTTAAAAATCCCTCCAAAAGGATAACTCTTTTAAGAAGTAATATATCACTTCTAAGAGACTTGCAGGTAAGCGGGCAATGACAATTATCATTGCCACACTGTACTGTAAAGAGAGCACTGTATGAAATAAAAATGGAAGTACACACTCTCTCTCTCTCTCTCTCTCTCTCTCTCTCTATCTCAGAGCATCACATATCACCACAGATTATTTTAGTACTACAAACCAGAAATGCATCCACAATTTAGGGGAAAGGGAACAGACAGCCAGTACTCTGAATAAACCAGGGGTTGAGAGGAAACAAGAGTGAAGGACCGGATCATACAAAATGAATATGAACATTAACATTCATGCAGAGAGGAAAAAAGACTCAACTCGGAAAGTGTCTGAAATATCCACATTTATCCATTTTGTCTGCTTTGAGCTATGGACGGTTTGCTCATTACTGGGAATCCACCTTGCATTCCAGAAGAAATAAAGTACATCTCCAAACTCCTGTTTTAAATTAGAAAAAAGATTCCTGGAATCAAGTGCTAATCCTATCTTTGATAATCTGACTATTTTTCTTACACATAGGTAAAGGATAAAAATGGAAAAATCAAATATGGAACAATTCTCTGCTCTCCTGCTGCCATCCCTAGAACTTAGCATATTGCTATTTTGGATAAAGAAATAAAGTTGCAAAGCCAAATATGAATCACAATAAGGACCCTAGGACATATTAATCACCATATTTAAGATGCAACACATCTACCCTGTGATACTTGTTTCAACCAACTAGCCATTTAAACACTTTTTTCAGACCTTTTCATAAAATAATCCATCAACCAAAATGCAAAAAGCTTTCTCAAAGGAATTTCAAAGGTGTTGTTTTTAAAATTTTATTCCTAGCATTTTCAGTAAATATATCTACTTTCTCTTCATGTAAGATAGAAGTCAAGATATGTTTTCCTTCCAGTATCATAACCAGTATGTCTTGGTTCCATAAGAAACTAGAGCCGTTATTATAATAGCAATGCTCAAAATGGCTTGGCAGTGGGAACATACACAGTGAAGAAGATGCTCTCCATCCAAGGTCAGCGTTGCAGAGAAGGAAGAGATGGGATTGTGTACACATTTCCTCAGGTGATGTAAAACAAAAAAGCAATTCATGTTGTATACTGCATGATTCATTAAGTGTGTCTTGAGAATACCTTTGAAAGGAAGGAGATGAGGGAAAACTTTGTTTTGATCATTGGGGAATCTTAACATTAAAAATGCATCACGGAGTACAGTCAGATGTGTACTTAGCAGTCTGAAAACCTCAGCTGCAACCCAGCTTTGGACATAGGTACATGAATCCTGACAACATCATGAACTAGGTGATCAAATCTCTTGTTGGATATAGCCCATACAGTTATATATATATATATATATATATCTCCCATACATACAGTTAGCTAAAGATGTAAAATCCAGAAATATTAAAATAACCTCTGATTTTGAGAAAATTTCACCTGTGGAAAACCACACAACGATATGGCCATAAAGCAGACTGGCAGAGCAGTTCCGATTCACATTTTTTGCAGACAGTCAAAACGAGGCATCCGGTTATCTTGTGTGATCCTTTGCTTCATGTATTAGCTATGATTTTATTGAAGTTTTGTTACAGGTTTTACCACTGCTATTCCTATCTAAATCCTGAGTGTGTTCCTGGCTCTCAAATTCACAGACAATGCTTCAAAGACAATGCTTTAAAGCACACTAATGCAAGCCATTTTTAAAGGTTCATAAGAAGAAATTAATTTCTCTGTACTCCCTACCATACTGTACTGAAGGGCATCATTATGTTGTAGTTTTATGTGCAGCGAGCTTTAAAAAAATAATCATGATGATATGCAAGAGCAGTCTGGCATCTCTTGAAGACATTGTTTAAACAGTGTCAGTAGAGGAGGAACCATAAACAGCTGAAGAGCTTGTTCCGGCACAGACATTGAGATGCAATTCACGGAGGATGGAGTTCAGTTGTTGAAGAGGAACCACTGGAGCAAGTAAAATCATGACGTGGCATCAGAGCTGAAGCAGCTGCAGATGGGATAATCCAAGAGGACAATACATATGCTGAGGCAGGAACAATTGTCAATAGGGACAGCTTGTCTGATTATTTGGATGCCAATTCTATAGCATGTGTTTGCTTGTGTGCTGCGTCAATAGAGACAGTCACTTGACAGTCAGGCAGCTTGTTTGGGAAGTTCAGCATTACCTGTCTTAATCATTTCTTAGGAGAAAGATACAAGATCCTGCAGGCAACATGAACTGAAAAAAAAAAACAACCCACTACCAAGAAATAAGTCAAACTAAACATATTTTCAAATTTCTTTTTAAATTTGGGTTGCCAAATACTGGTCTTGTTAAAATAAATCAACTGCTATGTATGACCCCCCCTTCTCTCCCCACAAAGGTATGTTCATAAACATCCACACTTTTCACATTCCTATTGAAGGAAAAAAATTGCCAAATAACATCAGTAGAAAAGCTGATAAATGACAGACGTCTTTTAGAAACTGACAGAAAAAAAAGCCAAATACGATGGTGAGAAGAGGAACAAAGGGAACCTTATTGGTCCTTAACAGTGAGTGGATTACTTTTCTAAATGAAAAGACAGGCTAGAGATCTAAATAGAAAAGAATCCAGTTTAGCACTGACATCACTTTTACCTCTGGCTCTGTACCTTGTATGGCCTTTCTCTGTCATATCTCCCCCCGTCCCACCCCCCAGTTTATTTTCATGGTAGCTCATTTCCCTGTGTTCCTTTTACTTTTCCTTTCCTTTTTAAATCTTCTGTCTTTGGATCCTTGATCTCTTACGTCTGCCTAATCTGAGTTACCTCACATAAGCTTAATGTTCACTATGAATCTCCTCTGTGCTCTTTGAAAGTAATTTTATTGCTGTACGCTTGTGAAGTGCAAAGCTTTGTCTTAATCCTGCTCCATCATTAATGGGTTTGTTGACCATGTTTTCTTGTAGAGCAGGAGCCAAAGATTTGCTTTCCAGAACAATCTTAAGAGCAAGCACCCATATGTGATGAGTATCTATATTTCTTGTCCTACACGTGTTGCAGTTTTGGTACTCTGCAGGAGCAGTGTAGCAGGAATATTGCTCACCTCATCTAAGAAATCTTATCTTTGTGGACTTGAAGGCTAGGATTGCTGACGCAAAAAAAGTTATAGCTTAAAATTAAACCTCTACAATTAAAACATATATAGCAGAAGGACGGCAGAGATTATACCATTCCTCATTTCTACAGCTGTACAAAATTGGTAATAATTCTAATCAAGCAGTGAACAACAAAAGGTGGGGAGCAATCAACAGGGAGAGAACAGGAGACTTTCTTATTGCAAAGAAAGCAATAAAGAAGAAAAAAATTGAGAAAAAGGCAATTGGCTATAAGCTTCCTTCTGACCACTCAGAAAGACTAATTATACTCCAAATCTGGTAATTTCTTTCTTGGAACCACCAAGGATACCGATTAGGATGAAAGAAAATGTTTTATAATGTTGATTTGTGGACTTAGATTTAAAAAAAAAAAATCCTCCAGTTGCTCAAAAAACATATAAGAGGACTTTCATTTAACTTTTCCTGAAAAGACAAGGCATGCATTATTAATTGAGATGGAGTATGAAATATACAATATGAGATCAAAACAAGCTTTTTTAAAGAGGTTCTCCACAGATGCCAATTCAGAGTCATAATGGAAGCTGAATGACAACCTTTACTACAGTATTCAGCAACAGGAACAAAATTCAATAAACTGTGGCACCTTTAGCTTGGCAATATCTCAGTAATTCAGAGTTATATATTTTGTTTTCCAGTACAAGCTGTTTCTCTGTAACTAGTCAAAGAGCAAACAAATATCTGCATGCTGTATGTCCCTCATTTAATTTGTTATGATTGTAGAATACCTCATCAGGAAAGTGAATACATAAGTAATGAAAACATTAGCTGTCATTGAGGGATTTGAAATACACAGCTTGTAAAAATGTTCCATCTGATTGTTTAGATGCAAAAGTGAACAAGTAAGGTAAAGACACTGCAGAGATTGTGAAAAAAGTAAACTAGTGTGAGGACGAGAAGCAAAACAGGAAAGATTGAAAAGAATTATAAAGGGATAACAAAAAAAAAAAAAGACATTTATGATTTCATTGGTATAGGTGTTCAGCATTATACCGAGGACCATGTACTGGCTGTAACCAGCAGTAATTCAATGAATAAAATAAATTTGTCACTTTGCAGGCACAACGTTAAATGTTATTGTATGTAATCTGTTTTACATAACCTCTACAAAACATGCAGGGGGGAACTATGATAGCTGAGAGGCTAAAAAAAGACAAGCCAAATTTCCAATTGGCATACTAGACTAGAAGGGTAACAGCTCTTTCAGGGAAAGGACCATTTAACATCATAGTCAAATCACACCCCTGCACAATTAAACAGTGTTAACTATCACTTTACACAACTACCAGCAAGGATTAAAAATAAACAAATGAAGTTTCTGATTTAAAATTGTAATTTGTCCCCAGCTGGGAAGAATTAGGAAGCAGAACAACAGACAAGTTGCAGAAGACATAAAATGTCCAAAACACATAGACAGTTCAAAAGAGGGTCAGGCTATTACAGGAGAATATTTTTTACCCACAGGACAATAGATATGAACAGCACTTCACAGAACATAAAAGAAGATTAAGTCCTCACTATACACAGCATTCAAGGTTCAGATCCTGCAGTCCTTTTTCATAGGCATAATCCCATTGGATTTAATCATTAAATGTCCATTCACGCAAAACCTTTTGGTTGGTGATAGCCATTTCACTTGGCTTTGGAAGGTTTTCCTACAGCTCAGCCTCAGAACTGCACATAGAATTGAGAATTTCACTATTTGCATGAGAAAGGGTTTGAAGTTCAGCCTCCAAATGATCCTTTAGTAGTTTCAATGGGTCTGAGGAAAAACACAACACAAGAGTAAGTTATCTGTCCCATTTAGAGATACCTCTCACAAGGCTAAGTACTTCAGTTCTAAGTCTACAGATAGTTGACTTGCATAAGTAGAGCAAAATATATGGTATCTAAGTGGCATATTCAACAAAACAAATAATTAAGATCCCATTTCACAGGAGTAACAACTTCAATCTTTGACGTTACTGCTTTGCTAATATTTTAGCTTCAGGAAAGTAACTAGTTAATCAAAAGGGAAAAAACCATCCACTTCTAAATTTACAGGTGAAACTTATTTAATGATAAAATATTTCAGGGCCTGGTTCATCTGTCACATTAACAAATCCTTTTTTTATTGTTTTAACGTACAGTTTAAATACTAAACTGGAATCTACTGCTTAGTCCAATAAGACTCCAATTTTCTCAGATTATGTAAATTATTCAGTTGCCTTTCGTACTCCAGCTAGGGCATCTCTATCAATTAGGACATAGCTACTGATCTTCTAACTTTTGGGAAATATGGCAAACGGCCTTTTCAGAAGAAATTAAATACTCACCATCATTTATTGGACTACTACCCATTTCTCTAGTAAGGTCCCAAGCACATGGTAACAGCATTGTCTTCATTCTTATTCCTGCACCCACTTGTACTCTTGCTCTTTCTAAGTCACTGGTTCACTGAAAGGTTAAGTAATCCATGAAAAGTGAAACAGGTACAGCAGGAAGAAACAAGAGTATCCTTGACCCAGGTCAGCTTATAACTACTTTGGGAGATGTAAATTGAACTCTTTTCAGTCAGGGAAAGGAATCGAGCCCTGTTTCCCAAATCCTGTGTTGGCCCTTCAAAGCACAGCTTGATAAAACAAGCAGCACAGGTCAAGTCCAGCTTTTGGGAAGCGGGAAAGGAGAAGAAAGCATGCTTTGCTACCTTCCCAACAGATTCCGTCTGTGCAGTATGGCATGCCTATACAACCCTTCCTCTTGGATCACGGCTACTGAGCCTTTTCTCTGAAATAAAAAGACATGACCTCTTGCTTCATTTTTGAATGAGCTACCTTAGACACTGGTTTTTGGTGCAAAGTTTAGGCAGAATAGTATTTCCTCTTTCACCACTGTGTAAAAGGTCTGTGATAATCTTGAAGACAGTAAGCTGGTTTCTTAAAAAAAAAGAGTCACGTTTTAGGGGAATTTTTAGGCATTTTAGGGGGCTGTTAATCCAAGAGCGGTAAATTTTACTAGAGGATAAGCAGCTTCAAAGTCAGGGTCTGTGTTTAAATTATATTTTAGGTTCGAGTTTAAGTTCAGATCACCTGCCATCTACAGCTGATAGGCTGCACAGAGATGAGCAGGCACAGGCTTTGGCGGAGTCTGGGACCACAGCAGGAGATGAATCCGAGCTCTCGTCAGCTCCCAGTGCACACGTCAAAGAGCATGTCTTCTTGTACTGCGGACACTTTGAACACATGCACTGTCAGCCCAAGTCTGCTGCTGTATGTCAGTCCATGCTTTATAGACACACGTGGCTAATGCCAGCAGACAAGTTGTTACAGGCTTTTTCTTCAAGTGATCTAAAGTGCCGGCATGCTCCATAGGAAAAACAGGAGGCTTGAATTCAAGCTGTTCTGAAAATCATCTGGGTTTACTGCCTTCAAGCACTGGCTACTAAGGCTATGCAATGCTGTTGCATGATCACAGAGCATATATGCTTTAGCAAATGCTCAGGTGGTTAGATGCCAGGGTATCTATCTAAATTCCCTTGTGGCCTTGTGCCCAACGGAAAAACTCTCTGAACAAGCAAGACAAGTAAAAGCCTGGTTGGTGAAAGAAATAATTCATGTTTGCGTGAGACATGGTTAACGATTTCTTAGTCATGGAAAATTGAGAGGCCATAATTCTTATTATTAGCCTAACCTGCTGAGCAGTTTGGGCACAATCCTATGGGAAATGTTACTGTATCAACTTTGCCCCTAAGTATAACGTTCCAGAAGTTGGCAGATAAAGCAATTTCTAAGTTTTTTTCCATGACATGATGCAAGTTTTCTTCCTTGATGGTGCAAATTAGACATGTAGAGAAAGAAATCACATAATTTCAAGTAAGAAGAGAAGCATTTCTGAACACCCTCCCTTTGGCTTAGCATACAGAATTGAACAAGGTATGACATTTGTATTTCAAATGTTCTGAAACACCTCAGGAAATAGCTGTTTGCTAGCTTAAAACATAGCTATGATGACCCAAGATCTGCTGTGCTGACCCAGTCAGAAAGAGATGACCCAGCCTCAGCAGACTACCTGGAAAAACTTGATTGTAACTTTGATATTGGGATAGAGATCTATTACCATATTTAACAAAGAACACACAAAAATCTTTGGCATTATATCACAATGATAAAATATTTTATTTTTCTCCCATCTTTTGTTACTGCCTTTTAAATAATTTCTTTCTTTGGTTCAGTGGGACTCTTTCTTTTGAATATATTATTGAATATATCCCAGACATTTGTGACTGGCCCTGTAGAACAGAATAGTAAGTCCTTGACTAGAATTTAAAATCATACCAGTATTTAGATGGAGTTCTCTTTAATGTTCTACTTGAGCTTTCCATTTAATTTCATTCTAGCTCCTAAATTTAATTTTAAATTACAATGATCTTTTATAATGATAAACTGGGGGAATCCATTCTTCTCTACACGTAGTAGCTTTTATCATCAGTTAGAGCTGAACAGTAAAAAGTTTTCCTTAGATGAAGCTGAACACACTTTTGAAGCATAAAACCTGAACCAAAAATAACAATAATGGCAATGACTTCTGATGATAAAATATAGTCCTAAATGGGGGGGGGGGGGGGTGGAGGAAGCCAACACTTTTAAACTCACAAAGAAGGAAAGATCGAAAGATAGTAAGCTAACTCCAAGTACAAAACCTCCATTTACTTTGATAAACTCTGTTTGGAACATATTTGCCTAATTCAAAACATACGCAAATTTACAGTTATTCACCAAATGGTAAAATCTTTTCTTTTTAAAAACAAATCTTGTTTATGTAATTATATAAGAAATAGTTTGCAAAAATTGGTATGATGGATCATCACAGCTGCTCAGTTCAAAATAGAAATCTAAGACATGTGCACCTGAAACGTTTTCTTCCCCCGTCCTTCTCCTGCCATAATTCACAGAGCACAGTACTTGTACATAGCAAACATTAAAAACTTACATAGAAAGAATATAATTTATATCTCCCAAATACCATTATTTAGCACACCTTTTATTTTATTTCATCCCATTTCATAACACAGCTTTTGAATTCCATTTTATACTTTTACCGTGTTTGGTTTTCCCTTTGCAATAGAGCAATCTGAAGTTCAATTTCAATGGAACAGATCATGATGAATGTTTGGTTTTTATATGACTGTAACATTGAAGGACAACAATATTTCACAACAAACATAAAACAATGCACACTTTCCTTTTCTGTTTTTCCTCTTAAAATCATAATATTTCTTAGGTTGTTTATTTTTAAAGGAAGAGCTTTGATGCAATTATTATTTTGTTGGATGCTGATAGGGAGCAACAAATTTGAACCAACCGAACACATTCAAACTGATGGTACTGTACTAAAAAGAACTCAGAAAAAAACCCCAAACATATAGTCCACAAAAAAAATTACCTAGGATTTCAGAGCCCAGCATTAATCAGCCAGAAGGAAGCATCTCTGTGTATGGACTTTATTCTGGTGTGCTGAACTCACTGGGAGTGCTTAGGTGAGAGATTTACTTGCTTGCAAAAGTACTTGTTGTTTCAAGTTGTATGAACACAGTATCCCTTGCAGTCCTACCTCTCAGTCTAACCCCTAGTAAACTCTTACCTTATGAGGTTGCACCTTTTATTTTCATTCACCATCCTCAAGCTGATAACGTAATGACACTGCTGGGGGGAGGTGTCACGGATGCCAGGTGGCAGACCAGGAGTTATATAGTAGTTTGGATACAAAAAGGTCACTAGAATTAATTGATACATGAAATTTGATCTGTGCATTTGAGGTTTACCTTTGCAGTACATCTGCTCCCTGATTAATCATCTTCTTGAATAATTACTGCTGAAGGAAAATTTAAAACACAATTTTCACAAACATTTGTTATTTGTTTCATTTGGAAATATTCATTCCAGTAAACCTGTTTGCTGGGATGCTTGGAGGGGAAAATGACATTTGGGATGCAAAAATAATCAAAGTGATTTCAGTTAAAACTTTAGCAAATGATTGTAGAACACTTCTATTAGCATTTGCTCAACTACAAAAGGAAAATCTTGTTTCCATACAAAAGCCTTTCAAATGAAATAACAAATCATGAAAGTCAATACTAAAAAAGAAGATGCATACTTTTTTTAATTAAAAGTGCACTGTGTAATCAAAGTTGAATTCCTTCTTTTGGTCAAAGGAAGGTTTCAATTGTTTAATATCAGCATAATTCTGTATTTGTGTGATTATTTTTTCAAAATTATCTTCTACATGAGAAAAATAGCTGGATATTATTATCAACAGCTTTGTATATAAATATTGTTTTAGAATAATAAAAAAGTCAAATCAAATTTACCATACATTTTCACTTAGACATATCTATTAAAAAAAAAGAAATTAATATTTCCTATTGTAAAGGATTACTGTATTACAAAATATTTGTCAGAAAACTAAAGTACCTACAACTACAGTTTCCTTAACCACACAGTTTCATGAACCCATCAATTCCCAATTTTTTTTCAACAAAGCAAAAGCCCTTCTGGATATCTTACATTGAGCAAAAAGAATTTACACAGCAAAAAGAAAGGCTTTATTTTTTTTTTTTTTTTTACTGACCAACAGGTTGAATTTTACCTTTCATTTACTCCTGGATGACATATGCTAATTACCCAGCAGTGAGTACTCACAACTAAATGATGAACAATCCGTAGAGCAAAAATCAATATATACAAAATGGTGAAATGTTGACAGAGCTGTAAGTAAAACACCACCACTTTCAAAATATCAAATAAAAGTTTATTAGTGTTATCTTAGATATTATGTTGCATAAAAGTACATTGCATACGTGTATTTGCATTTTTGACTTACAGCATATCATGTTTACCAATACAAGATTTATAAAAAAGAACAACACTTAGCCCTTAGAGATCTCTATTTTATTCAAGAAAAATCCACCATTCTAAAAATATACTTTGCTTTCTGTCATGGTTTAACCTTAGCTGGCAACTAAGCACCACCCAGCCGCTCCCTCACTCCCCTCCAGTGGGATGGGGGAGAGAATTGGAAGAGTAGAAGTGAGAACACTCGTGGGTTGAGATAAAGACAGTTTAATAGGGAAAGCAAAAGCCACGCACGCAAGCAAAGCAAAGCAAGGAATTCATTCACTACTTCCCATGGGCAGGCAGGTGTTCAGCCATCCCCAGGAAAGCAGGGCTCCATCACGTGTAATGGTGACTTGGAAAGACAAACACCATCACTCTGAACGTCCCCCCCTTCCTTCTTCTTCCCCAGCTTTATATGCTGAGCATGACCCCATATGGTATGGAACAGCCCTTTGGTCATTGGGGTCAGCTGTCCCAGCTGTGTCCCCTCCCAGCTCCTTGTGCACCTGGCAGAGCATGGGAAGCTGAAAAGTCCTTGATGTTAGTATAAGCACTATTTAGTAACAACTAAAACATCCCTGTATTATCAACACTGTTTCCAGCACAAATCCAAAACATAGCCCCATACTAGCTTCTCTGAAGAAAATTAACTCTATCCCAGCCAAAACCAGCACAGTTTCTTACCTCTGTGTGTGTGTGTGTGTGTGTGTGCGTGTGTGTAATGTCTGCTTACCACCTTTCTGTTACGCATTTATGGAAAAGCAAAGCTGGATTTTGTTTATGAGGGTGAAGGGACTAAAAAGAAAAAAAAAAGTGTATCATAAAAGCTTGACTGCAATTAGTTCACTAGAAAAAAATGGTAAATAGATCTTCATATTTGGCTTAGGAGTCACAGGATATGTTTATTCTCTGCTACAAGGAAGAGACCCTCACAAAAAGCTATTGCAATGAGTTGAACCAAGAGATGGTTAACGACACTAGAAATAAGAGCATTATTCAATACCTAGATTGAAGTGCAGCTGCACAACCAGTATCATGTTATAACTGCTCTAGGACCCTTACACATTAAGTTTTTATACTTCAGCTCACTAAGCCAGGTTACTGTTTAGAGGCTGTCAATTCAATTATAAATCTATGTTAAACTTCCATCTATGGATTTTGACCAAAGTGCTTCTTAATGCCTCTTCAGCACTTCCTGCAGGATGGTGGGGATTTACTTACACGCTTTCAGCACAGAATTCCTCTGGCTACCATCCCAGATTCCCATTTTTTTTATCCAGCCCTTCAGTACCTTCCCTTACATCTTGTACTCTTTACTGTTTATAAATAGAGACAAGACTGGAAAAGCAAAAATTATATCAAAAGCCCAGTTCTGAGAAAGGTCCTGCTTTGTAAGCAAGAAGCTCCCTTCCCAGTGATGTGAATGCTAATGCACGATGAGGACATCCTGAGCTTGCCACTCAGGGTTAACTTAAGGCTGGCCTCAGTTTAACCCTAATACCAGTATAGAGTTCCTCTCTGAATATGCTGTAGGAAAAATAAGAAGAGCAGCTGCTCAGGAAATATTTGCATGGCTTGATTCCATCCCTCTCAGCAATACTGACATCAATTTCTTGATCCATAAAGATAGTAAAATTATTTCCAAATATACATCACTAACTGAACACCCTATTAAGAATATAAATATAATGAGGAATTATTCGTATTTTCCCCTGAACAATCCTTGACAAGTTACCTTTCTTTCTCACCTGCTAAAAAGCTTCCAGTAGCTCAGTGTCTTGAAGACTACTGTTTTCCCGAGTTATTTCTCATGTACTTGTAAGGGTTGTCAGAGGAAGATTTTGACCCTTGCTATCCCATTAAATATAATTAGTCAATTCTGAGCAGCAGCAGCTATAGGTTATCTGTTTTTCAACCCCTTGCATACCTGGCATTGTATGAGATTCACCCATAACATTCAGACTGTCATTTTCTATGTCATTATATTTTACTCACACTAACACTGCCTTAGAAATGTTATGGAATATAAGTCTGTGAAAATGTGATTCAAAAAGCAATGCTTATCTGGAAGGTTTGGAAAAAAAAAAACACCCACCCTATCCCCCCACACTTCCTCCTCCTCCAAGAGTTTGAAGCCTATGTTCAAGTTTGCATTCTGCTACAACAGATATTTATTTTTTCCTATTGCAATTTCATGTGAAATGCACAAGTAGTCCTTAGAACTAGAACCCTAAGAGCTCCCTTCTATCCCAGGTGATTGTGAAACTGGACTGTTGTCCCCCACAAACTGTTTCATGGGCAAACTAAAGCTGAAGTACATGGTACGAAGCAGGATGGCATGAAACCTAGTATTGGAGGACACCTTCCTTCCAGGGTAGGCATTAACTTGATTTGGAAACTCACCCTACAAGAGAGACATTAAGTCTGAATTCCCTCAAGAAGAGGAAAATCTTGTCCTCTGACATCCAGCTCTAATTTCTAGGCAGGTATATAAACAGAGCAAAGGAAAACAGCAAGTCTGCTAATTCTGACCCCTTGTTAGGTGCACAGACTGATTTTTCAGAAGCTGTTTGACAGCAGCTTTTGAGCTTTAAGCATGTTCGTGAATTTTGAGCAATATGCAAGTCTGGCATTGAGCTGTTTTAACTGTATCAAGTTGCTTAGAAAAGCAGCTCGAGAACTTGAGGAATTTTCATGGTGTGACAGCTAAGAAAGAACTTGCAGGATTACATATGGATATACACATACAGTACATATATATATATATATATAAAATTAAAAAGCCCAAGGCTTTATTTAGTATGAGCTTCAGTCCTTCTATGTCCAGTTCCAGGTCTGTGAAAAGGGTAGGGCAGCTTGTTTATTCAAGTTGCAAGTACACGTACATTAAGGTATACTATACTATCTGTAACTATTTTTCCAGGAGCTGACTGGCAGCAACATATGTTAGGTTCAAATTTTAGGCACCACTAACAAAGACTGAAAAAAACTATAGGTACTCAATGGGTTAAAATTCCTACTTAAATAGTGAATCCAAATGGCTTACATAACAGCACAGCATCTAAGGGACAAACATAAGAGAACAAAGGAGAATGAGGAGGAACGTATGCAATGGTCCTTATACTTTAGAAAAGATTTTTTTTTTTTGAGCTGTGCATGATGAAGTCCTAGTTGGCAACTGCTCAACTGGCCAGCTGCTTCCCACTTCCTTGAGCCCTAGTGATGAAGGAAGCTTCATCCCCACTCCTATTGCCACATCCACTGAGTGAGGTGCCCACCACCTACCTTTTGTAGCTCTTCTGCTTAGCTGTTCCCAATTTGTCCACTGTCTAGCTAACTGTGGTACTTTGGTAACAGCTTCTCTTTCTCAGTTATTTCTGATTTTATAAGAAGCACACATGACATTAAACAAAAGTTTTTACCTCTCAAAAAAAATTTCTTTAACCAGACCCTTTTATTTCAGCCCATGACACCTGCACTCCCAAGGTGCAATTCATTGGTGACTAGCAAACCCAGAAATTATTAGCAAACCCAGCAAACCCAGAAAAGTTAGTTGACACCAAGTAATGTAATTATGATATGCCTCCTGTATTTTCTGGTGGATAAATTTTTATAACTATAAACAGAAACACCCCAAAGCATGATAAAAATATGCAAGTACATATTTCAAGATTGCTTGCTGGTGTCCTCTGTCCATCATCCTTCTTTTCCATCAAATATCAGCAGAATTCATCTCCCTTTTAGGGATTTTACCACTCTCTAGGAGATATTACTTATCCGAGGTGTCAGTCACTGGACTTGTATCTGATAAATAAAGACTCCATGGGATTCACAGAGCTCTCTGAAAAGAAACAGGCCCTTCCATGTAGAAAAGGTATAGGCTTACTACTCTGTGAACTATTTTAAAGATGTGGTTAGCAACGGATCAAGTCTTCCTAATTTCACGTGAGAAATATTACCAAGATTAAACCTGAAACAAATTTTTATGTTAGTAGACAACCGTGCTTGATCAAATTATAAAGAAATAGATTCCAATGGCAAGATTACATGTTTTTCCCTCCATCAGTTTTTTTGTTGTTGTTGTGTTTCAACAGATAGCTAGTTATGCATTTTTCAGCCTGATCTGAAAAATCCAGAATGAGATATTTTCCACAACTGAATGAAAAGCAAATGAGATTCTAGATTGAATGTTTTGCCAAAATCAATGAAAACCACACCAACTATTTCATCTTTCAGAATCACTTAGTTTGTGTCATTAGCAATCCTTAAAAGAATGGATTTTGTGTAGCACGTTGGCTGTGATCCAGATAATGGAAGAATAGGGATAGGAAATAGCTCTCTACTTAAGAATGCATTAAATTGACTGCAGCCAAGTTCCTTGATCTTTTAGGCACAGGACTGCAATTATAAAAAATCAAATTAGTTAATTAATACATTGGTAGTTTAAATTATGCCCTTCCATAAAACAGTTGAGACCTTATGGAAGGCAGATGAGTATTCTCTGTACTCATGGTTTTGAAGCTAAACATCTTAATTTCTGGAACAAAGAGAGTAAAGAGGTATGAGATCAACACTTTAGGAAAGGCTGAGAATGGACTCACATGGGCCAAAGCTGCTGCAGGAATAAGTGGCAGGGAGCCTATCAGCGGTACTGAAATGTTTTATTTGGAATGGCAACGAAGAAACAACATTATTATTTTAGCACTTAGGCAGGTGGAAATCAAGTACTGTGCTGAGATGAAACTATCAGAACTTGCATCAACTCTTGGTAGCCGATTTGAGTTCCACTCTCATCAAGAATAATAGGTTGGAGAGATGGTACTGTCAGGGTGCAAGACGTGCTGCACCCCAACGCTACAACTTCCCCACCGGGGGTAGTGGGAGGTCCTGGATGGAAGGGTGGCATTTTAATGCCAATCACAACAGCTGTGCTTTCCAGGTCACCAGGACACATCATATTCCCTGTTGACTACCAAGGGACACGAGGGCTGCTTTTCCTTCCCCATTTGCATTATCTCTGCTGCACCGATTGACAAGATAGAAGAGGTGGGCTCTCAGTTTTTTCTGACCTCTTTGTGTAGCCCTCCCTCATGCGTTGCACATGACCACAATAGAAACACTGCTTGCTCTGAGAGAGATGTGCATGTCTGGTCTTTACAATGCATGCAACAAGAAACACGTAGTTCAACAAAAATAACAGATGTAAGATCTTTGTCTTCTTACTTGCTATCCTAAAGAAAGCTTGGTCTTCATTTACTAAGCTGACTCCAAATTAAAGCTATTTTCTTAACGTTTCTCATCCCTTGATTGAAATTTCCTTTCTGCTTCACAGAGAACACAGAATGAGAAGCGATATCCTGCATCATCGTACTGAGCTTCTAAAAACCCCAAAGCCAGAATATAGAGTACTTTAATATAGAAAGAGAAGCTGGACATAAAGGAAGGATGCAAATACACAAAAATATCCAGTAACTAAAATGTATTAGAAGGATGTCTGACATAGTATTCAGCCACACAATGCTTGCATATTTAGGCAGAGAGATCCTGGGATACCAAAGAAGCTATCTCTGTTGTAATAGATATGAATAAAGTTTACACCAGGAAAATAAAGGAATACAGGTGCTATTCAACCTTAGGACCCAGAGGGACACTGGAAAGATGAGTATCGCACCAAAGAAAAGGCTATTAGTTTTCCTGTAATTTAAATTAGTATTATCGAGGCCTTTCTGTATTTATTTGGGCTATTATATACAATAATGTATCATTGTAACTGGATTAATAATTTGGACTATGAAACTGTTAAAATATTAATTGGACTAAAAATAAATTCTTGGCTTCACATATATGGTGTGTTCCTTTTTCCCTAACAGTATTCTGAATGCAACACATTAACTGGTGACTTATAGCAACATCTGTCTCGGTGCAAGGCAACTCCCTCATATACTTTTCTGCTTTCTTGGATGAGTTGACATTTGTAAAAAACTCCTTTCTGCTGTGATTCAACCCTCACCAGTATAATGCTACCTTAACAGCTGCTACTGTGGGAGCTGCATGACACTGGTCAGGACGACAAAGGAAATGATACATTTCTTGCTGATTCTAAGTATTTACTTTATATATCAGGGTTTATTTTGGGGAGGAGGATTGTTTGGTTGGTTGGTTGGTTTTATTGTGGGAAATTTTAAAAAGAGGAGAGGTACAAAGAGGGAAAATAGCTACCTGAATTCCACTGAAACAAACTTGGATTTCTTAGGCAAAGTTGGTGTTTCATTCATCATGTATCTGAAACAAATGCATTTATTCAGCTTGCTGCTCATCAGTACCATTATACAGCATGTACAAGAACTGCAGTATAAGATTTAATTGTTTTATTCTACTTGTGGACTGACTGCATACCAAAACTACACATACACAAAACCCCTTATAACAGAGTTGCTTTAAATTTTAATAAGACACAGTGAATAGACTGAATAAAATATTGAACGCATATAGCCACCCAGGACACAGTGCACATTGTTAGGAAGGTGAAAGAGGGAGGTAGAGAAAAGGGAGAAGTGTTTACTATTAATAAAAGTACAGTAGCAAAGGCAGTTATGACAGGCAGAGCCATGGCCACATTTTCATCTCTGACCTAAGAAACAGACTGATACAACAAAGACAAAGTATTAAGTTCACTCTATAAGCTCTTCAGTCTGCAGAAAATACATCTTTCCCACTGGAAAAACTGAAGGAGACATTGACTGTATATTGTCTGTATATATATACATACACAAATTTATGTTTCACTATACAGGCAATATTTGGTCTCATTCTCCAAAGTGCTAAGTTACTTGGCACTTTTAGAATTAGTACAAAAATGTCCTTCTGCCTATGCAGTACAGGGCCAATGATGTGAAGAACACTACCAAAGAATTAGTCATTGACCTTGTACTGTCTTTATTTGGACGAGGTAGTTAGCAATATTGCTTCTAGCAAACAGTTCATCAAGCTTTACTTGCAAATGGAAGAAGGGGTGATGACAAGCTTTTATTTAAATGCCTATAAAAAGTACTCATTAGAAACAGTTTACTTAAATTCCTCACAACAGAGGCTGTGGAGCACTACAGGAGGTATTACAGAAAAAGCACTGCATCCATACGTGGCAATTCAGAGTACTGACAAAGTGGCAACAGTAGGAATACCTCATTTATGTCATTTTCCTTAATCAAATTGTCTCCCTCAACACTACTCTCTGTTAACTACTTCACAGCTTTAAAGAAAGGGTTGATAAAAGAAAAATATTGCAAGTAAGTTTGTTCTTTGAGGCAATGTTTTAAAACAGCACACACACAAAAAAAGATACAAATATGCAAGGTCCCTTCATGACTTGTTTTTTATGATCTTCAACTGAAGAGCACTGGGATGTTAGAACTTCACATTTCATGAAAAACTAATTGAAATAAAAAGAAAAACATGAAGATTTCAAGGAAGTTCAGGGTCCTAAGGGGAACAGATACTCCGAGTCTTTGAGTAGTACATTTTCAACAATGATCACTGTGCTGTAACTCTATTCCCTTAAGACTCATCATTTTTCTTTAAGGTGAGCAAGATACCTACCAGTTCCAATATATCCAGGTTGCTACCATTGTATGTAGTGTAGTAATGGCACTTCAGTTGGGAAACTAGGAGCACCTGCAATACCTGGAGTAGTTCCGTAGAAGTATTTAAATTCAAGATCTCTAATGCTACGAGAGACCGACAGATGGCTTAGTCTGACTCAGTGAAACATAATTTACTGTCTACAGGCGCCCCCAAAAATAAGTTAGTCAGTGAAAACACTTCAAGGTAAGTAAATACTGGAGAATTCACTTTCAATACTGGAAGTGAATTTTGAGCTTACAACATTCAAGGGTTTCACTTGAGACGCAACACTCTGTTTTGAAAAGAAGAAACTGACCACAAGTGAAAATTTTGTTTGCAATGAAAACTAACATTCAGAATTTTTTTTGGTTTTAAATAGATGTATTTATTATTCTTAGTAAACTACCTGTATTCTTAGTAAATCACCTGGAAGCTAAGAACTTATCAACAAAATTCCTTATAAAATGATTTTGTAAAATTTTTAAAATCCAGAAAGTTTTCTTCTGCTCATAGATAACTCATTAAGAGTAAAAGAAAGTAAATTGGTTAAATGAATTATTCATCCCAACTGTTTACATAGTTCTAGTATAACAGTGAAGCTGCTTTAGTATTTTTAAGTTTATAAGCAGTTTAAAAAATCATCTGTGCACTCATAAAACAGTAATTTTTAAACTATTCAGTTTCTCATTGACAAAATGTCTATGACCATTGAAATATGTGTGTGCATAGACATAGCATTTTCAGGACATGCTAATAACACATTAACAGGATTTAAAACAATGTCCAAATTTAGCTTCCAAACTTTTTTTTTCTTTAAGTAGATGCATTCTGTTTATGAGTAAGCTATTTTACTTATCTTCATAGCACTCTCAAAGCCCTATGGTTACAGGTGTATGTTCCTACACATACACTCCAAACATACATGCTAGTAGATGTGCAAGTTCAACAGCTACACTAACACCCGAGTCCTCCCTCATCCTCACTAAAAATCTGTCTCCTAGTGACTGTATTAATCCCTCAACTATAAAATGCTTATTTGCATTCCAACATTTCATAAATTTCTATAAAAGACAATAGCTCTTATTAGAAAATGAAATATCTCACTCCTTGCTGACTAAATAAACTTTCTTATCTCTAGCCTTTCAAATAACAGGGAAATGGATATTAACATTGCAAACTTTACCATGACCAGACAGGTTTGTTTTGGATCCAGGATTAACCTGTAGAACTGATAGTGATCTTCCCCATCCCACAAATACTCAAATAACAATCTAATTTTCAAAACAGCTAAAGATATGGATGACTAGCCTTCTTTGTTTAATGCTCAATTCAGTACCAATTTTGTTTGATTTATTGAAGCTGTAATTTTCCTACCACAATTCATCAGCAAATTCATTGGCTTTACACAGTGACGTCCATTCCAGGCCTGACGTATTAGGGTTTTATGGAGAAACAACTGGGCAGAATTGGACATGGTATTTCTTTTTCAGGCTGATTTTAAAACATTAACTGCATATGAAATTGTTCAAAGGTTTTTCAAAGTTAAGACCTGAAGAACAAGAGTTACCTACCAGCAGGTAAAAACAGACAAAAGGCAGAGATTCACTATAAAACTAGTCATCACACAATTTAAAACTTCTTAAGTACAATATTTGCAAAACGTTTTTTGCACCATTATATTTGTCTTTTAATATGTAGCCTCTGATACGCTCCATGACAAACAAGGCTCAAGTCCACAGAATTTTAGAGAGGAAGTTAAAGGTCACATATACACTTACTCAGGTATTTGCATGCTAACAGATTGACCGCGAGCAATGGAGGGACTATTATTCACTTGTTTGTAAGTTATAGCTAAGGAAATGTAAAATTATGAGTTTTTCTCTTGGATAGAGCCATGGTAAGAAGAGGATTGTGCTAGAAAAACCTTGTTGAGAGCATCACTAAGTGGGAGCAAGTATAGCAGAGTCGTACTACAAATACCTTGGCAGCCTGCCATGCAAGCAGTCAGTTTTGATGGCTGCAAGGAATGAAGTTGAGAAACAAGCAAACAAAAGAGTCTGGATGGGAGCCAGACGAGGCATAAGGGGTACACAGCAGAAAGCCACTTCACAACTGGAAACAGCAAAGGAAAGTGCTCATAGTGGTGGGAAGGGCAGGATCCAGGCACAGAAATGTCTTCCTTTGCTAGTTTACTATGCCTTGAAAGGCCAGCAGATCTGATTTTTAGATGTAGCCAAGCTGACAATGCAACTACAACATGTGACTAGCACACACACTTTTATCTTGCCACAAATAAGAATAGCCTGAGCGATGTCCAAGGGCTGTCCTGCCAGCTGAGGGTTTGGGGGCTGGGGGTTGGTTTTGCTTTTGTTTTTAGACACAAAACCGATTTGAAGCTTCATGTCTCCCTTCCAATTGGTGTACACTGTGCTAGCGTTTTGAAGTAGGAGAGTATGATAGTGGATGCTGAAGTGCAAAATCACATCACCTCAGGACTCCTAGGAAAATCTTTAAGAAGTCATTGTCGTTGTTTTGAGTTATTTTTCTGTCTGTTTGGGGGAAAATACTTCAGCAGTATTTCTGTGGGCGAGTGTCTTTAAGTGAGAATAAAGTTCCTTTAACTTACAAAAATACACTCAGAAACTATGACTATGAGGACTTAAACTGTTACCAATCATTTAATACAAAAACCTATGCTTATGCAACAATAGTATCAGAATGTTTATGCCACATCAAAGGCCAGGAAGTGAAAAAAACCCCAAGAGATTTCAGCATCAGCCGTAACTCCCCTAAGCTGCTTATCAGATATTTTCTACAATATGTTTTACAATTCTGAATACACTAAACAACAAGCTTTGTAAAGAAAACAGAAGAGAAAATATTTATGACTTTGGAAAACTGACTGTTGATACTTCTACCTCACTACTGTGGGTTCATGATTTTCCCTCTGTAGTAGTAATGTTCTATTAACATAGTTTTTCTCATTTCACTTCCTTTTTCCCTGGGAAAAAAAAAAAAGAAAAAAGAAATTGCCTATTATTAATAATATTAGCATTTAGGTAGTGCCAATTAGACTTCCAGTTCTTGCACATAAAAAGGTGTAATTAGGCAAGGCCTCTTTCTCCTTTAGCAGCTGCCGTTTGGAGATTTTTTTTGAAGGCAGGACGAATAGAGTAGCAGCACTTTTTGCACAGAAATAGTTGTATCTCTAGAATGGGGCAGGGAGGACTAAAAACCTGATTTCTCAATTCTTTTTACTCCACATAGGATGCATCTGGCTTCAGAAAAGTCACACTGATATAAAATTACAATAAATGAGAGCAAAAAAGTAGGACTTCTATCTGAAAAATTGCAGATTATTATATTATGTAGGAAATTCCAGAGACCTTATAATATGGGATCCACCACGAATTACCCAGTGATTTCTTTTGTTCCTGATATTGAGGCAATTAGGAGAGAGAGATCTGTTCCTGGTTTAGTTAAACTCAACAAGGCTGCAACTCCCTACACAGATGCTGAAGTAGTCATGCAGGAACACTGACTTCATTTTTCCAATGGCCAAGGCAGTGTAAGCAAGTCACATAAAATAAATTACTAGGTCTGGGGAAACATTGATGTGCATTGATTCCTCTTTTCCCATTAAAAGAGGCGGGGAGAAAGGACTGAGCTGTAATTGAAATCTGAGATGAAAGTTTGTCTGCATGTTTGCTCAGGCAGACAACTCAAGGTACACTCGACCCCTTCTGATCTGGGCCATTGTCATAGTAAAATGCAAACATTTCTTGACTTGTTCTTTGAATAGCATAGAATAAAGCAAAGCACAAACATGAACAACTTAAACGATCCTCACATGTTCAGAGCATGATTTAAGTGCAACAGAAAAACAGCCATTTTTAGAAAGGTGAATTTCATTCGCTACATACCGACTTACTCCATGAGTAGTCCTATAGCTTTTTGGGGTTTATTTCACTGGTACTGCCTGAGAATACCTGAAGTAATTCTAACTGAATCAGGTCCACAAATATTGAGCTATGCATAATGTACAACACCTTCCTACAAAAGATTTCACTTTGTGTTTCTTGCTTTTAATCTCATTATTCTTCTTCACATCCACAGGCAAGTAGCTGCTATATGGAATTGTGAAATCTTCAATAAAATGATCTTTAAAAATTAAACAAAATGAATTCACTTTTGTACTGACACTGCACATTGCCACCATACTCATCACTATCCGATTCACCTCAGCATCTGCTCCTAGACACTCTGTTTTACCTTCATTTATGAGCTATAATGGTAGGGATACCATAATAGCATTCAGAGCAGGTTTTTGGACTGTTCAAATTTCCATTTTTTAGATCATGAAAGGAATCATGCCGTACTTCAGAAAAACATGCTTTGCTTCTTTGTGCTGTACAGAAGTAACGAGTGACATAAGCTCTTCCAGTTTACAAAACACCACACAAAAATGTCTCCTGATGAAGAGCAAGGAAGGAGAGTGACAGCTAAAAGCTGGTATTCATACAAGGCAGGTGAGCCTGTACGTCAGTTGAAGCCTTTCATTTCTTCTACCTTGGTTCTTGTTGCTTGGATGACATAGCTGGATGGGACAGGCATTTGCTTGATCCTATTACAGTTCTGAGCCACCATTCTCATCAGCTCTGAAAAATGGTATGGAAACCAAAGAAAGAAATGGATACAGCATTACAGGTTATTGTTTTAGGTTTAAGCTATAAATTTTGTACTTCCCTGTATGACTTTAAAAACTCATATAATACATTCCAGGCAAAAGGCTAGGGATAAGAGACTAATGGCTGAAACGAACACTAAGTTCAAGCACTCTCCTTTCAACAAATTTAGGAACATGTATTATCTACCATCCTCACTTCTTTTGCAGCTCTAGTGAACGGTGCAAAATTAAGTAGGTTGAGAGGCTTCCCTCAGTACGACAGGCCCTGTTTTATCCTGCAAAGTCTATCAGAGCTTGAGGCAGAAAGTTTGTCTTCTGAAAGGTATCATGTATAACAGGTAGTAAGAGAGGCTCGACAAGCAGCGTTAATTAACTGGAGGCTGAAACAATACAAAATACATGTCTAAATATACAAGAATTTCTCTGGATTGTGAACTCCAGCTCACATTTTGAGACCAAATGCCTGACACTTTTCATTCCAAATTGTTAATCGCACCACTGGAATGCAATTAGCCGCAATTCTACAGTGCACATGAAGGGATTTCTACACAATGGGCTACCATAATTTGATCCTGAGGTTTCTGAGGAAAAGGAGGAATCAAACACTTCCTTAGAAACTAGTTTACTTTTTAAAAGGGGATCTTTCTGAAGTTTTGTAAGGGTCATAGAACTTCCGTTTAAACATATTGTTTAAAACAGAATTAATGTTCTTAGCAAGGAAATTTACCTTCCCCACATCACAGATTCTGCAAAGTAGAATTCAGGAGGTCAGACTTTCATCCTGCAATAGATCTTTCCTTTCATAAGTTCATCAAAGAATGTTTTCTTTTTTTATCCCTGAAACTAGATTTAAGGTTTCTATACAATGTATTGTAGTGTTCCTATTCTTCAGACATTTTTAAAGAACTCGACAGGTTTTGGCCAAAGCTTCATTTGTCAGAGGCAGCAGGCTCTATTACTTGCTGGATATAAGACATTTAATTAGTGTCTTAAAAGAATTATGAGCAACTCAACCCAAGCTGAATAGAACACTTCCATTTCTACATATAATAGGCCCTAAACTGATGAAGAATATGGATTAATCTCTCTCATCATATCAAGAATTGTATTTTTTCCTTTGTGTTTTTATACAGTCTTAGTAACTTGAACGTCATGCACATGCACACAAAATACTTAAAAAGGTGTCTAATGGCTAAATCCTTTCCTAACCAAAGTATTAAAGTTATGATGAATATATAGATTTGAACTTGTTCCCTTCTCTAATTTGCTCATCTGAAAGAGCTTGAATCATATTCAAACTACAGTGCTGAAAAATATTATTTATTTCAAAGACATAGTTTACTTTAGAGTTGGCCACTTTTACAAAGACCATGTGAGATGAAGTTCTCCTGACTTTATGAAAGTCATAATCAGATTCTCAGAAAAATTTCTAAAACAGAACCAGATTATTTTAGGGAATCAGAAATAAAGCAACTCATGGTGCCTGAAGGGCTGCCAAAAGACACAAGGAGATATTTTGCAAAATTCATCCATCCACAGCTTCGGACATCCTCCATTAACTGCTTATAACAAATGAACACCCCATCCATTTGTTCTGATGACCCAGCTGGTCTTTTCAGACTCCATGACTTGCAGCAAACCCTTGCCACTTCTATTTCCAGAGTGCATTCCTCAAGCTATAAAAATGATTATTAAATTTGAGCCTTTTCAGCCCTTTTTCTTGGGCCAGCATTTTGGTTCTTGTTAAGTGCTTGGTCTTACCAACTATCTTGATCACTATTAGCGATTGCCAGAGCCTAGCAATGCTAGTGTCCTGTCTGTAGTTTTGTGGTTTGCCATCGCTCTACCAATCATCTCCTAGGTTTTAAAGGGTCAGTGACATCTTCAGCTTCTGGTATCTTCTCACAGAAGCCACCCCTGTTTATTAAAACACACATACACACACAATACAAAACATCATCACCTTAGAATAGACTATCCAAAATTATGAGACATTATATTCAATAAGATTTTGGTCATCTATCAAGGTCATGATTTGGAAAAGTTTATCTGAAAATACTGAAGGTCCAACAAAAGACTTAATGAGGATTACAGAATGGTACTGCTGACAGAATAACAGATTAAACTTTAGGAATGAGAAAAGCCCAATCAGACTTTGCATATCTGCCATAGCTGGATTAATCCTAAGATTGTGTTCTTTGTTATTCAACTGTTCCATTTAAATACTCATCATTAACAACGTTTTAATGTTTTGGTACTTGGCAGTTTCTATATATTGCTTCTTGTCAGACAGCTTAGCTAAATTCTTTTTTTAGAGCTATATAAATTTTAAGACATAACTTGTCTCATGAAAACACTGGGGGGGTGTATTTATTTAAATATTTACATAGTAGCCTTGATAAATCTGTGATAATTAAAGTATTCTGAAGGAGTAAAAGCCAAAAGAGGAACTCCTACTTAATAAAAATGGAAAATACAACCTGATATTTATCAACACCTGAATGACTATAGAGTGTCTCGTCCCACTCGGTGGGTTGCGAGAGGGGTGAATCTTTTCGATTCCCCGACAGTCTGTGTACCGACAAAAGCCGATCTCTGCTCGGCAGAGCCGCGTGGTCGGTAGAGTCACGACAATGACCCAGAGGAACGGGCTGGCCAGCAACTTTATTAACTGGCGAATTCCACAAACGGACAGACTTAACGAACTGGCAAGCTCAACGAACGAACAGAGGCAATCTGACAATGGAGCTATTCTCCGGGCAGCCCGTCACAGTTTACCCCAGACTTGCGTATATTCGAAGAGTAGAGGAAGAGAGAAGCGAGAAAAGGAAAGGAGAAGAGAGGAGGAAAGAAAAAGTATCACCGCCCTTGGATCCCGCGATGACAGACGTCGCAATTCTCCAGTGGTGAACGCACTCGCGGTTCCCTGTAGGGCGTGTCTTTTATAGGCTAATCCCCGCCTCCAGGCACGCCCCTTCAGGACTTACATGGTTCTTGTTCTAGAAAGTTCTCAGTGTTCTGCGCAGGCGCGGGGGGAGGGGGGTGGTCGCGAGGGGTCTCTCGGGCGGTCGCAAGCCGCTTCCTCAGATCAGCTCTGTGTGAGCTCTGGCCGTACACGGTCAGGTCCGGCGGAACCCGGAACCGCGCGTCCTCCGACGCGCTCTCCACGTCCCGCACGTCCCGCTCCCGCCCTCGCTGTCCCCCACCCCGTGCTCGCCGACCTGCCGTCGCCATGCAAATAGCGCCTCGAGTCGCCACAACGTTTGAGGCATTAACTCTTTCAGTCTCTCACATAGAGTCACATTTTTTCTCCTTGCCATCTTTGAGGCATATAGTAAGAGCATTGACATTAGACTTGCATAAGCCATACATCAAGAATGCAAGATAGCAAATAGAGAACATACTTTACCTGTAATTCTTCTATAAACAGGGGGCCTCCAAAATGCCTGGACTGCATTTTGTATGCCACTTTCTTTCTGTTAAGAAAGCTCAGATGATGTGGGGGTCACCTGCATTACTGCTCCAAACATGCTCTGTTCCTTCATAATTTATTCACTTGGAATCAGCTATAGTGATTTAAGAAAATGAAAAACGAAAAGGTAATGGTGCCCTAGGCTGTTGGGTTGTATGATGCCAATTCATTAACCCTCTAAAAAGAACCCAGAAAATGAGAAAAAAAAGTAATTCCAACATATGGATCACTTTTTTCTTAACACACTGCCATAGGTATTAGCTATAGAGATAGATCAGGCTCACACTGCCTTTTTAAAATTAAAGACAGATTTTGCAGCTGAAGTGAACAAAAAAACCAGACCAAAGAAAGAAAGCAGAACTTTCCCCATGGAGTTTCAGTTGATTTGGGATATATGTCTTCTCTTTCAACTAATATAATCCAAGCATGTTGATCTTTAAAGGCAGACTATAAAAGGCTGTCTATTATGGTCACAGGGCAACATCTATCACAGCACTTACGATCTTGCTCGCTCTAGAAAAATGTATCAACGCTTCCCACTGTTGTGTTTACGCTATCTATTTTGTTTCACCAGTATTGGCAAGGACTTTAGAGTAAGCAACGTATCTGAAATGTAATTCTGTGCAAAATTCAGTATATCCATGCATACATACTTGCTCTAACAACATACCCATATTTTTCTCCTTAGAAGAAAACAAAACCCCCATATATTTACTTCCAACTATACTCTCTTAAAAGCTGTAGGGTTTTGTTGTTGTTGCTGTTCCCCAGGAAGTCCTAACTATGGGTTTGAGTTGGGTCTTCTTAGGAGCAATAATTTAATGAAACATGTAGATTTTCTACAGGTTGCATAGACTGTTGTACAGGTTGTGAAATCTGTAGATTTTCAGTTACTAAACTGAATCCTCTTTTAGTAAGGCACAAGTTGGTACGTTGTAAAGTGAAATAAAACTTTGATGACATAGACAGATGGTAGCAATAAACTTACTTTTGACTTTGGTATTATATCACTTTGCAATTCTATGATATTCCACCTGAGCATCTCAAGGCACTTCTCAGAATAACAATTTAGCTTCATAATGTTTCTGTTTTGAATTAAGGAAGCATTATCATCAACAACATTTTACAGACAAAGAAACTGACAGATTAAAAGGATTCAATCCCTAAAAGTGGTTGGGCATGCATTCACATGTATGTGACAGTCCAAAGTTTTACAAAGGCTTTTTTTGGAGGTGAATAGAGAAATAATTTCATTCTGATTTCATGGCATTTAATTTCATCATTACATTTCATTTCACAGAGCTTTGGATCTGGTCACTAATGACACGGCCATGACCAGGTAAGGACCTGCACTTCCTTAGCTATGACACCCTGGATTAGAACCTTAATTTTTACATACCAACATAATGTTATGTTAATCCTCACCAATTCAAAGGTGCTTAGCTGCAATAGAAGACATTTCCCTGAAAATAAGAAACCACATATATTTCTATTGTTAAGATTTCAGAAATTCTAGGAAAGTTTCCCTTGTTATTCAGTTTTAGAAATAATCAATATTTGACTCAGGCTGTTAGTGAGTTTTATATATGCATTCATACTCACACAGACAGCAAGTACCCATTAGCTAGAAAAATACAATGAGCCTAGCAAGTTTGAATCAAAAATCATTTATTGCCATCTTATAGAAGCAAGGTCAAAGAGAATTGCTATTTTAGGCAGCCTCCAGGTTTCTTGGAGACAAAGGCTTACTCTGTATATCTGCATAACCTTGTCCTTGTCATCTGCATAACCTTCAGACCTGAGGAGGTTTGAGATTAAATGAATTGGAAAAGATTAAGTGAATCACATGTTTAGCATTCCTTAACACTCACCATGCTACAGGACCAGTTGGGGTAGTATAACTCAGCTGACCAGAAGCATTTTCATCTAATTTATCTTGGTACCTTTAAAAACATTCAAACAAATTCAGCAATAAGGGCTTTTAGACAAGTGAACATACATTCTTTCAGTTTTGGTACTCTGTTCCAACACATCGCTATAAAGCTACTAGGATAACAGAAAAAAATTAGCCCATTACATTTTAGCGATCCAAACTACTGTGACAAATATTTTGAGAAGGGAATCCCTTTTGGTAAGAGCTATGCAAGTGATAGAAAGAGAGAAGTACTACTGGAGCATAGGCAATATGGTGAACAGAAAGAAATTTCATGGGATACTGTTGTTATTGTGATTTTGCTTCATTTGAAAGGTGAAGTATTTATAACAAACCTTGTTTCTTAGGAATATATACCTGGCTGCAAAAACTTAGAGGGAAAAACTCGGCATATACACTTTAGCATTGCTGGTATTTGGGACTCCTTTTTAAATCCTCTTTCTTCCTTTAAGAAAATAACTAGGCCCCTTTACTAAGTATGCAAAATTAGATGTTTATTGATTTTGGATGCTTGTCTCCCTCTCCTCACCCCCACTGGGCTGGATGAAAACTGGTTCTGTTTTAATTAGCTGGTAAGCTACTGACCTAATTGATTTTCAAAATAATTTTTACAATGCCTCAGATATTTTGAGTTGTCTACTGTCCTGGTTTCAGCTGGGATAGAGTTGATTTCCTTCCTAGTGGCTGGTGTAGTGCTGTGTCTTGGGTTTTTAGTATGAGAATAATATTGATAACACGCTGATGTTTTGGATGTTGCTAAGCAGTATTTACACTGGTCAAGGACTTTTTTTTCAGCTCCCCATGCTCTGCCAGGTGCAGAAGAAGCTGGGAGGGGACACAGCCAGGATAGTTGATCCAAACTGACCAAAGGGCTCTTCCATACCATATGACATCATGCTCAGTATATAAAGCTGGGGAAGAAGGAAGGGGGGGACATTGGGAGTGATGGTGTTTGTCTTCCCAAGTAACCATTACGCGTGAGGGAGCCCTGCTTTCCTGGAGATGGCTGAACACCTGCCTGCCCATGGGAAGCAGTGAATTAATTCCTTGCTTCGCTTTGCTCGCGTGCGCGGCTTTTGCATTCCCTATTAAACTGTCCTTATCTCAACCTACGAGTGTTCTCACTTTTACTCTTCCGATTCTCTTCCCCATCCCACCGCGGGGGGAGTGAGTGAGTGGCTGCGTGGTGCTTAGTTGCCATCTGGGGCTAAACCACAACATCTGCAAATTGCATTTTGTGTGAAAACCAACTCTACGGCTTGTGACTGCATTAGATGAACTTTCCATCTTTTTTTTTTCTTTTTTTTTTTCCCCTTCTTGAATGAAACTATGGTAAATTCCTACAATTATTTCTTACTGAGTTTGTAACCATGTCCTTCTCTAACATTTTAAAAACATTCAATTGATGAGAAGACTGAATCTGACAGAGGGTAAAGAAGATACAAGGCACATCAGTTCAAACAGTCTCATGATGAGTTAAACAATGAGCGATCTAGTCTTCCTGTTCTATGACACTAGAAAAGTTAATATTCCCATCCAGCAGTCTGAGGAATGAATTCTGCCTGCTGCACTCCACTACTCTATATCACCAAGGAATTTGCACAACATGTCAGACCGACAGTTTCAAGAATAATACACTTTCACAATATATTAACATCAGTCTCTGTATATCACAACAGTCCCTTTGCTGTGATGGTATGTACTGCACTACTCCTGCCAAGCCCTTATCTACAGCCTAGGAGGTGCCTTCTCCTGCCAAAACCCAACAACTTTCGAACAGAGATGAAAGGAAGATATTATTGTGTTTTGTTCCTTAAATCGCTACAACGTAGAGAAAAATTAGAGTATTTGTTTCATTCCCGTAAAATTACATATGTGTGTGTATCTGTCACTGTTACAGAAAGTGATATATTGTTCCTAAAAATAGGTCATAAATTGAACATTGCACTTCAGCCTGCATAGCTTAGATTCAGCTAAGCTTTTTTCCTAAAAATCAAGCCCATTGTTTCTGTCCTTCATAAATGCCAATCCACACTCCAACCTTTTTTGTAGAACAACATCTGCTGCACAAAATCGAATATAGATCAGCAGATCTGAGTGTGTTCAGCCTAAGTTGCAGGGATACTTTTCAAATAGCAATCCACATTTAAGAAGTTAAGAAAGCAAACTGACTTTGACAAGAGAAAAGAGTTTTTATCTCTCTGTCAAGTTTTTTTTCTCTTTAAAGAACCCTATTTTTTAAAAATCAATACAGTTTTGTAGCATTATGTCATGAATTTTCTTTGAAAGATCATTCTTGCATTTGTAATGCTTAATAATACTGTATTTTAAAATCATCTACACTAAATTCTAGTAAAAAGGTGGTATCTGTTGTACAAAGAAATAATGTAAGTACAGAAATTATTACTATAACTCAAATATTTTTGCCACCTAATGAATACATCTGCTTTACATTTTTCCGGTGAAGGGAAGAAATCATAGACAATCCATCCTTTTCAAGTGTCATCATCTGAAAGTGCAAAGTTCCGTTGAGTAATATTCTTCACTTTTCCCTTCCTTTTTTAATCAGCTTTTGCTTTCACTTTTTTCTGTAATCTTATAAAATATTTAAAATGTGAAATCACATAAATATTTAAAAAATTGAAGGTCGTAAATCATTCTACGTGTAACTTACAATTTACCTGAAAAAAATTTATTCATACTTGGGATTGGGTATTACTTGCTTTACCTATTATGATCAGAATTGAGGGTATCACACTTCTCTTTTGGAATTTGTATAAATCAAATTACTAAATCAAAGAATCATGTTCCTTACATAGTCTTTGTTTCTCCAATAGTCCTCCATCTAGGAAACATGTAACTCATGCTGAAGACAGTAAAAGGAACCTGGTCCAAATTTAATGAAAAATTCATTTTCAAATGAATATTTTTAAAATAATTTCCTACTTTATATGTATGTATATCCCTTATTGATACAATTCCAGAATCTCTTATAATAATCTACAGGATCTACCTATGCGGCACCTCTATAAACAGAAAAATATTACCCATTTTATAAATTTAAAACAGCATCAATGATTTTATGTTTCAGATAGAAGTATTATGGATTCAAAAATATCTCCTGCCTTTATAACTAGGAGATGGCATAAAGGGAGAAGTAAATTAGGCTCCCTACCAACTTAATGAAATGGTAGGCTGCTATGGAGACCATTTCAGCTGCCCAAGTAATATGTTTCCTATTCTGAAGATTGTGAGGGAGAATAACAGACTTTTGTGTCAAACCTGTTAATACTCCCAGTGGTAAGGAAGCCTACTTTCAACTTATAGTAGCAGACAGACCCCAAAATATAGAGTTGCATGAACATGGTCATCTGCAAGCATTACAGTTCTCAGACGTTCTTCATATCGCTACCTGTTTTGTTAGGACTGACGTCTGCTCATGGACCTATCTGACCTTTTAAATTATTGCTCTTGTGTCTTGCACATAACTAACGATAGTTTGTGTCCTGGTTTTGGCTGGGATAGAGTTAATTTTCTTCCTAGTAGCTGGTATAGTGTTGTGCTTTGGATTTTAGTATGAGAATAATGTTGATAACACACTGATGGTTTAGTTGTTGCTCAGTAATGCTTATACGGGTCAAGGACTTTTCAGCTCCCCATGCTCTGCCAGGTGCACAAGAAGCTGGGAGGGGGCACAGCCAGGACAGCTGACCCAAACTGGCCAAAGGGCTGTTCCATACCATATGACGTCATGCTTGGTATATAAACCGTGGGAGTTGGCCGGGGGGCAGCGATTGCCGATGGGGGACAGGCTGGGCATTGGTCGGTGGGTGGTGAGCAACTGCATCGTGCATCACTTGTTTTGTACATTCTTTTGTCATTATTATTATTATTATATTCTCTTCCTCTGCTGTCCTATTAAACTCTCTTTCTCTCAACTCACGGGTTTTACTTTTTTTTCCCAATTCTCTCCCCCGTCCCCCCGGGGGTGGAGGATGACCGAGCTGCTGTGTGGTGCTTAGTTGCCAACTGGGGTTAAACCACGACAGTTTTTTTATAAAAAAAGAACTATAAAAAGAGCATTGAAAGGAAAGAGTTTTCATACACTGCTTCATTAAGTCATCTAGACATGCCAGATCCTCCGGCACATTAATTCTGGCTAACTCTACCGGTGGCAGAGTGCAGCATTGTCCCTTCCTCGTAGTCCTGGTCCTTGAACACAGGCTGGCCATGCCTTGCCGCATACATAACTCCCCCAGACATCTAGCTTTTCCTCCAAAGGAAGCCTGGGCACACAGGCAAAGAGGAGACAGTGCCACCCTTCCACAGGTCCCCTGACGGGGATCATGAGGGAATTGGTGCTGCGGGCTGGATCACAGAGCCTTTCCTCCTGCACCCAGGACGCAGCTGGTGCACATGGGCAGGACAGTGGAGAGGCTGCACCTGGTACTGCAGGCTCTGCCTCTGGCTTGCAGTGGGCTACATCAGCTTGCACCAGCTGAGGACTCCTGCTGAGCTAGTTAGCTAGCTAACTTACAGGCTACTTACAGAGCTGCATAAAACATTAAAAGCTTGTAATTTTTCCACTTTCAAAACGATTTCTAAAAACCTTATTTTCAGGAAATTGTTTGTTCTAATTTGGGTGAGGTTTCCAGTTATTTCAATAGGAAAAGCAGCCTTACATTTTAGTGAAAATCTGAAGGAAGGGATCAAAACAAATTTAGTTTGTAGTAAACATTCAACTGATAACTATGTTTTCAAATGTTTACTTACTGCCTTCAACTGCTAGTGATTTTATCCATCTGTGGAATATTGCTGTTTGATTCTGTCCTTTCTGGTTTTGTTAGACCCACTCAAGTTTAGCTGTCCAGAAAGTTTGATCTAAAAATTGAATTTATACCATAGAAAAAACAGTAACAGAGAGGAAATATGGACACTGACTGAAAAATTAATCAGCTGGTGCTGAAATACTTTCTGGGTACTGAAAGTACTTTTCTTCTCTGAGCTTACTAGATGCCTCTCTGCAGACTTTATGAGTGAACTGGACTGTGTTACAATCTGGCAGGAAGAACTACTATCCGAAGATCAACACATACTTCATTAGTGATAGAAGCAGCTCACAGACCTCTAGATGCACTCAGTGGAGCAAAGCTGGGAAACAATTGCCCAAACGCTCTTTTTTTTAAAAAAAAAAAAAAAAAAAGAAGAAAAGAAAATCTCTGCAACCCTATTTAAGTTTAGCAGCCTTGATGGAACCATAGCTGTTTTCAAACTGTGCCCCTGCCCTTTCCTTATCCATTTCCACTGGTTAAATCTAGCAAACACCATACTGTATAAAGGAATAGTAAAAATGTTTTTATTTTGCATGCACAGATGTCTCTAATCTCTCTAACAGTATTTACCAATATACATACCTGGCATCTTGTGTTCTGAAGCATATTGTGGCTGCCACTTTTCTTGTTAGCTTTTTGTGTATTTGGAAATGCCTTTCAAGCATGACTGCATTCTGTTCTCTTCATTAAAGATGTATCTGTATCTCATTCCCTCCCCCAACTGCAATTATTTAGCCATTTCCTGCCACCTCATTTTTGACATAGGGGGCCCTGCTGTCTAAATGAAATTTTAATGAAGGCTTGAGGACGTGCTTGTGCATTGTTGAGTCCCACTGCAGTCCTGTGGCATGCAAAGAACAAGAGTCGAATACTCACAGTTAGTGGGAAAGTATTGTGTTATTACTTTTTAAAAGGAACAAATGTTGGCATACAGTGTATGCTCTGCCAGCTCCACTTTGCCCAGTATTCTTGTTGCTGCCCCACATGCATTTCTGTGCAGTTTCTTCTTGCTGTCTAATCTGCCTAAGATGACCAGAATCCCACATGCCAGGAGAACACTATAGGACTTTAAATCTGTTGCCCAACCTGCTTACTTCTGCTAACCCTGTCACCACCACACGTTGCTTTTTAGAAAAGCAAAATTTCAATACACATAACCTCGTTATCTTCTCTTATGCAAACTTTGCTGTTCTTGTTCCTCTTCCACTCATCATTTTTTCTTCCTTTATCAGTGTAATTCTAACTTCAACATTAGAAATCCAATTGACCCATAATCACTTTGAATTACAAGTTACAGAAGCAATAACATCTTCAAATTTTTGCCCGTGAGGTCCTGTGCACCATGTACACACACTAACAGTACCAATGCCTTCATGGACCTCTTCTTTCTTTGGTCCCAACTTTTCATTCCCTTCTAGCAAACTCTCTTTTAGTCAGTATGATCCTTTAAATTCAGCAAATGACCCATTAAACACACAGACCACAGCCACCCTGTCACACTGACCAGATTAATCTCCAGGACATAAAGTGCAAAAGGGGTTCTCTGGAAAAGCCCCATCACCTGTAACGGTATCACTTTCACCCCAAGTGATTTGTTCATGAATACTAAACTGAAGCTGTATGGCAAGTTTAATCCTAGCTTTTCTGAATTTTTGAGAAGTTGATCAAGATGAAATTGAAATATTTCAACAACCTCAAAAAAAATTATCATCTTATAGATAGTGTATTGGCTTGCCCTCATAACAAAGTATAGCTGAGCCTTTTCAGATAAAGTATTTCCATAAAACCTGGAACAGAGCAGAAATATGACATGCATCAGGCCAAAAGTGTTGAAGGTTGGCAAAGATGGCGTTTTAAAACAGGAAATCCTGAATGGTCTTAATAGGCGACACACCAATTTAACTTCTAATTACCTTTGGTTCAGAAATCTGATGTGATGGTGACAATACATAATTTTAGTTGTTTTTTTTTTAAAGCTACCTTTGCTAAGGAAAATATTTCACAAAATTAGAGAATTGCCAAGAACGATTTTAAAAGGATGGTTTCCTTATGAAAAAGCCCAGCTAAAAATATTCTGGGCAAGCCACAGACTACCAGTAGCAGTGAGCTGCCTGTAGTTTCTAGGAAGAAAAAGTCTCCTTTTGAAGTTATCTTTTCTATCATTATGCAATTTCAGCTTGTCAGTATTCACCATGACAGCAGCTTCGGCAATTTTGTCTGATACCTTGAGTACAGATAAACAGCAAGAGATTAACCTACGTTCAGTCTGAAAACAGTAGGAGAAAATATATGTTAACCTTAACTGACTTGTGACAGACATCTGCTGCTGTTTTCCAAGAGCATAAGCCAATCTATGAATTTCTACTTCCGGCGGATTATGAGTGCGTAAGATTTTTTTTTCCATTTTCTGAATTAAAAGCATTATGCAACAATCACATACTTGATACCATGCAAAGAAATGAGAAAATTAAGGGTAAAGATAAAGAAAATACCCTATGATGACTGCTTTTATACAGATTAAGAGACACATAATAAATAAAAATTTTTAAGAGGATGTTTTAAGGAAACATCATGTTTCTGAATACAGCATTCTATCAAACCTGTTTCCACTAATATAAACCTCAGATTACATTATCTTCAGTTTATTAGTAGTATTATTAGTTATCAGATCTAATTTTTTTTCAGTATTTAATGAAAAACCCTCATAGAACTGATTGATAAAATTCTTGATGTAACTGTTAACTGAGATTTTGCTATCAACTTTAACAGTCCATACTTAGCAGATTTCTGCAACTTGTTACATTGTCACAAAAGAAAAAAAATAATTTACAGTGCTTTCCTGGAGTGGACAAATGAATTCTGTATATTTCAAAGAGGCAAAAGAAAGTAGGCTGTGGTGACAGAGAATGAGAACTAATGGAAGGCACTGAAAAATGCATTCATGCTATACCCCATATAAGCAACCTGTAACAATTAAAAACCTTCCAATTATATTTGTCACTTCCAGAAGAGAGTTTTCTTGTCATATGGTTTTGTACAGTAGTTACATTTATGCCTAAGGAATTATATCCTCTTTAATGTAACCTACCTCTCATTGAATACTATCATAATTTCGAGTGTATGTAGAATTAGATTCTTCTAATTTTCACTACCTTAATTTTTGACACATATGCAAGAAAGTAACAAGGAAGAATATTCAGTTGTTGCCAGTCTGTCTTTAACACTTCATCTCCACCATTCATAAAAACTGCAATTTTACCTTACCCGTAAAGTACCTTTTCAGAGTTTGGGGACATTTTATGATCCTAGAGATATTTGTATATTTCCATGTATTCAAAGTTATTAAATGAAATATCCTCTGTAACTCATTCTGTTCTGGCAAAACTGTAAGACAAACGAAAAGCTGTTGTTACAAAGTTTTCAAGGTCTCATTTTAGCTGTGCATAGCCCACTTTGGTGTGGACAGGTAGTAGGAGTGTACAGGTAGTAGCAAGGAAATACTAGTTTTCATTCAACATTCATTTATAGACAAACTAGTGGTTTCTGATGTAAACATCAACATTTTCTGTTCTACCTGATGACATGTGATGAAAATTCAAGCTTCTAAAATAAAAAAATCCTAAGTTTCTGAATTCCTCCATAAACATTAACTATATTTGATCCGGGCAAAGTCAAATCTTGATGATACAAGACAAGCTTCAACAAAAATAACTCAGATTTAGTCACTCTCATTTATGGGAGTCAGTAATTGCAGCGTTTCTCCCTGTTACACCTAGTTCTTTGCTTCGATTTGGCCAAGTGCTTCAGTCTCAATACCTGGGCATCTTCAGGCATTTTCATTTCAATTCCCCTCAAAACCTCAGTCCTTACCCTATCTAAAAGGAAGACAATTTCTTCTGCTGCTTCCATCATGCACTTCTATAAATACACCTAGTCATTCTTACAGAAAACAACTGCAAGTCTGGCAAGACCTTCACCAGGGAAATTCCTACCAAAAGGAACTGTCCTTGCTTCTCCCTAAACTCTACTCGTGCACAGTTGCTTTCATTAGGAACAAGTTTCTTCAGGCTGACTTCTACACTAAAAATAATGTTTAATCTACAGTTACAAGATTCAGCAAAGCTGTGCAATGGCTTCACAGAATTGTTGACATTGGAAGGGACCTCTGGAGGTCATCTACCAAGCCAGTCATTTCATTTAGAACTTTATCACGTAGGCCGAGCAAACGATTTCCCCTTGGTGAAGCCATGCTGACTATTCCTACTACCTTGTCCTTTATGTGCCTGGAGGTGGTTTCCAGGATTAGCTGCTCCATCACCTTCCCAGGGATTGAGGTGAGGCTGACCAACCTGTAGTCCCCTGGCTCCTCTTTCTTGCAGGTAGGAGTGACATTTGCTTTCCTCCAGTTACCATAGTCAATCAAAGATTATTGAGAGTAGCCTCACAATGACATCAGCCAGTTTCCTCGGCACTTGTGGGTGAATCCCATCAGGGCCCATGGGCTTATGTATGTCCATGTTGCTCAAGTATTCCCTCATCTTATCCTCTCCTACCAAGAGTACGTCTTTCTTGCTCCAGTCTTTCCCCTTGGTCTCCATGACACAGGACTCCTGAAAACCAGTCTTGCTAGTAAAGACTGAGACAAAGAAGGCATTCAGTACTTCTGCCTTCTCCACGTCCTGTGTAACCAGATCCCTGTCTTGTTGAGCAATGGGCTCACATTTTCCCTAGTCGTCTTTTTATCACCTATGTACTTGTAGAAGCCTTTCTTGTTGTCTTTGATGTCCCTGACCAGATTTAATTCCATTTAGGCTTTAGCTTTCCTAACTTCACCCCTGGGTGCTCAGACAATGTTTCTGTATTCCTCCCACATTACCTATCCTTACTTCTACCCGCTGTATTCTTCCTTTTTGTCTTTGGGTTTGGCGAAAAGCTCCTTGTTCATCCACACAGGCCTCCTGGCTTTTTTGCCTGACTTCTTATTCTTTGCAATAGAACTCTTTTGAACTTGGAGGAGGTGGTCCTTGAATACTAACCAGCTTTCTTGGGCCCCTCTTCCCTCCAGGGCCTTATCCCCATGAGAGTCTTCTGAGCAGATCTTTGAAGACACGAAAATCTGCTCTCCTGAAGCCCAGGGTTGTAAGCTTGCTTTTCACCCTCCTCTCTGCCCTCAGGCTTGATCTCTTGGGTCAGCCTTTTGCCGTCTCACACAAGAAGAGAACTGCAGCAAGAGCTGGATGGTCTGTACAAGACAATATGAAAGAGCAGGGAGTAGTGATCAACTACTGTTAAGCAACCCATCATTCAACAAAAGCAAAACTTAAGTGGATGTGTTATAATGTAGCTGGAAGTGTGACTTTCATACAAGTAGGTGTAATTCAGCTAGATTAAGCTTTAAAGGAGTTTAAAAGATTTTCCAGTCCCCTATGCACTCCAGGCTTTATTTTTGATCCCCTCCTTTTGAGAACTGTGCTCTAATCTTCTTCCTTGATATCAGGAAACAATTCTGCTTATGCATTTTTGTTTTGTGGCTATAAGAAAGTGCCACTGTCTCTCTAGAAGCCAGCCATGGCTGCTGTTAGAAGTAAAGATGGTTCTTCTCTCAGCCCTGCACCCCTGAGCTAAAAGCACCACTCAGCCTGGGGTGAATTTCTGTTAGGCTTCATGTGAAGGGTGCTCCTTGAGCCTCTCCTTAGGCTTACATCTTACACCTCACCTCCTCTATGACACCACTTGAACACCAGAAAGAGAACAGAAGTGGCAAAATTACAGAACTGCAGTGATGCAAGCTTTCAGTATTCAATAGGAACAAATAAGCTTACCTGAGCTACTTAGAGCAATGCTACCTCAGGTTTGTCTACACTTGATGCAGTCTCAACTCTGACTACAGTCCAGACATACTCAATTGACTGGTTTTTATTCAGTTCAAAGTATATGACCTTGAGATGGAGTAATCATCTACAAAAAAGAACTAGTAAAATGCCACACAGTAGATAAAAAGTTGTAGAAAATCAAAAAGCCAGCAAGTCACTCACTAAGTATTTATCATCACCACCACCAAAAAAAAAACCTACTTTACCAAAAGGCCACAGCTTCAGGATACGTAATCTGTCTACAGCTCTATGTGGACAAGTAAACAGTGCAATGCTTCAATTATTACCCTTAAACTACTGGAAAGAAGACCTCAACAAATCACACAGATATTGTATCTGGATAATAGCAAATACAAAATAGGAAATGAAATAATTAAGTGATGGATCCCAAAGATCCCAAGAGCATATATATTACTTACACAAAGGGTACGCTGTAAGGATTAAATGAATTTGCAATTCCTGTTAAGTTTAAAGCTGACACAAGCATACAACAACACAAAACCACACTGTGAACATCTCATAATTATTAAGTGTTGTTATAGTTGTGATGGTGTAAGATTATAAATTAAGTAAACTGTTTACAGGTAGAAAGTTTGGCATTTTTTTAAGACCATCCAGTATACAAGTAGGGGTGGAGAGGGGCAGAGGTGCACCAAAAAGACATGCTCTTGGACACAATCTCTTCTTAATAAACTGAAGTCTTAACAGCAATAGCAAAATGAGCTGAACATCAGCCCTTTCTTGCAGATTTCTTTCTTATCAGGGTAAGCCATTCTTTTCCATTTTAGTAACAGTGATAATAAAGAAAAATTCTTTTTCTAAATTTTTTTTCTAATTAAACTTGACCTCCATCATATCTTGGCCTGCTCTTAAATATTTGAGATTCATATTTTCAGGCTTCTCATTTTAAATTTTTTTATGTTTACAGAAATTAAACCAAAAAATCCTATTTATTCCAGGAAAGAGTGGGCAAAACTTATTATTATTTATATTTTCCAAAATACAAATATCTATTTAAATAAGATGTCTTCACGAAGGTTTAAGGGACTAGATTATGATGCTTCCAAATATCAAACATCAGGTTAAGGTTAATCAAACAGATTTCCACTAAAATCAATAAAATCCTGTCCCCTGACTTTGTTCACGTTAAAAAACCCCTTTGGTGCAGCCAACTAGATACCCAAACCTTACATGTTTGTGAGGATTTTCTTCAGAGTATCTCTGGTGTGATCCTCTGGATGCAAGGTGCAATAGCAGCCAGGGAGCATGAGGTACACTCTGGAGCAGAGGCTTCAACTTAGTTTCATCCAAAATCGCATACTTCAAGGCTGTTCCATGATGTGAACCAAAGCACAGTAAGCAGAAAGATTGGGAGATGCCTCTCAAAAGTACTTTTGTATTCTGAATTAAAATGGTAATGCCAAGACAGCTGTTGAAGACCAAGATGCCAGTTTGCTGCCAGAGGTGGCAGAGAAACAAACTTCAGATACTGATCTGAAGCCCAAGTTGATGTTCCTTAGCCATTCTCCATTCTCTTTTCCCAATAAAAACTCTCTGTAAGGCCACTTAATTCAGCCACAGATTACTAATTTGTTAATGTAATTTAAAGGAGCATGGAGTTGTTGGAATTATTGAAGGATCTATACATTCATGAATATATAGTCCCGCTTTGCTGCTGGATACAACTGCTTTGATAAAAGATGGAATATGGGCAGCTGACCGAATGAATGTTTTTTAAACAAACTTTATAAATTTCAACTCGATGGTAAAGTAGATACTGAGAACTGCAAAGAGCTGTTCATTCTAGTTTCTTTTCATCTTGCATCATGTCCAGGATATTTTTGTCCTGTCTTTTATCTAATGTTTCTTCTCCTCTTCCTCTCTACTTTAGCAACTCTAAAATCACCATTTTTAAAATTTTACTATCTTTGGTTTCAGAAATGCATTTCCGAATGTTATTTCTCACATATGGTTCTTCTGCAAGTTGCACTGAAGACATTGCATCTAATCCAAAACTGCTTAAAATAAGTGGAATATATCACACTTAGGACCCAAAGTGAAACTCAGGGAAACATGTGCTTGCCAAATCAAAATTACAGTGTCTTGTACAGTAACTTGTCTGAGAGTATCACTGAATAGAGAAGAGTTTAAAGGAATTCATGTGGAGTTTATAAGGTGTTAAGAAAACAGTAACCCTTTAATAAGAAAGATTTAATCAAGTTTAAATCCTATTTATACAGTTCAATGGATCAAGCAGCATCTTACCAAAAAGAACATAAAGTTCTCCATAAAACAGTTCATTTCCATAGCACACTTACAGCATCTATTAATTTATAAATGCTTTCCAGACATTCTTGATAAAAGGAAGATTAATATCAGTAGTGTCAAAGGTATTGTTTTTGTTTAGTTTTCCTGATAATGATAGCATATTTAATTCCAAACTCAAAGCTTTAATGACATTTTGTGAAATAATAAATTGAATTAATTTCAGCAAGCCTGATTTTTCATAGGAGAACTCTGGTCCTCAAATGTAAACCTTTGTATCTATGGAAGCTGGCAATTAAGTTGCAAGAATTTCTCAAGTCATATTGACTAGGTTATCCTAAATGTTTCATTCTACCTTTTCAAACAGCTAAAAGTTTAAAATATTTTCATTTTAAATTTAATGAATTAAATTGCCAAAACTTATTCTTGTTTAGAAGTGTTTTTAACAATAAAAACACAGCTTTATTAATTTATTTATTTTGAACTATAGCAACACTATCTGTTATAACTTTAATCATATTACACTACTTTTTCACAGTAGAGGTTTTTGTTGTTCAAAGTGTATTTTCTTCTGAAACACAGCCCACAGAAATTACTCTCATAGGGGTTTTATTTCTTCATCTTGAGGAATATAAATTTAGATTCTATTACTAATTACTTCCTTGTAATCATGGAGTTGACATCTGGGGATTTTATAATCCTCAGGTTGCATTAAACAGTAGGATAGTTCTAAGGCAGTTTGTTGAAAGAGTAAGTTAATATAAACTATTGTACAACTCCGCCTTGAGAGGAAATTCTGAACTGTTATCAGCTTTTCTCAGTCATCTTAATATTAAATAATATGTAATTTAGAACTTAATATTTTTTTCAGTAAGAGTGCTCCAAATTAATTACAGGAGAGTTGGCAAATTTTGTAATGGTGAATTTGGAATTATACAAAATTTAGAGTTCCGCACCTGAGTAAATTAATATTGCATTTTAGGAATATACTATACCTACACAAGGCTTTTTGTTAGAAAAGGTCAGGTCTCAGAGGCAATCATGGGGCTCAGAGACAAGAAAAGATCAGAGGCAGAAAAATATAAGTATGAATAGAAGTTTCACTAACTCTGGTTAAGCTGATCGGTAAGAACAACTAAAATGACCAGAATTAGAAAGGGCAGAATGGTGTTCCAAGTTCTTCCTACAACCCAAATCTACCAGGTGTGGATGCAGATGAATTTGAAATCTTCTCTAAAGGGATCGTATATGAACCTGAGTCTTCTAAACCTTGCCAAGATTCTGCTGTTGGCTTCTATTAACTGTACTAAATACTCGAATTAGCTCAACATAAACCAGTGTCAGAGTCTGAAAGTAAACTGTGCTAATTCACGAGGGCACAAACTGGTATGCTACCCAAATCAGTATGATAATTCAATTTTATTTTTTAAATTAATTACTTAATGAAATGCTTTTCCTCAAATTTCATTGAGGTATTCATACACTATCTTCAAAATGTGCAAAATGGAGATGACCTACCTGGCACAAATCATTTAGCTGAAGAAGGGAAGAACAATAAAAACTGCTGTTGGCTCCTTCAGTTGATAAAACAGATTATTTTGATCTCCAGATCTCCAGAGTGTCGTCTTCTGTTTAATTAAAGCGTAACCATTTGGAAATGAATACAAACAAAATCTCTGTGAATTTCCAATATGAATATGAATGAAGCACTCTCCTGCTCCCTCCTCCATCTCCCAATGCAGGGTTACTGTAGCAAGAATGCTAGGCAAGAGAGAATCAGAGTTTCTTGATATAAAATATTAACCATAACTGTTGTACTCATTATTACAGTATGCTGTTGTGGAACTGCATCCAGAAGTATGTTATATATTGCTCTTGACCAAGCTTTAGATTACCGTAAGATTTGGGATCATTAAAAACTCTGATAACAAAAAGAACTTTGTGACAGAAGTGCTCATTTATTTTTCATTCCCATTCATTTTAAATCACAAAATATAGCAAGTTGCGGTCAATAAACAGTTAGACAAGTCTCATTAGATGGAAATTACAAATAATCTCATCTATTACAAAGAATAACAGAGTAGGTCAATGAATGTATATTAAAAAATACCAAATATTGATAAGAAGCTTTTACAAACAGCACTGTTTAAAAGGCTAACACATCTATAAGATGCTACATAGAGGAAATAAAATATAAAAATTGAAACAATGCAAGAAAACATTTGCATTTTTTTTTACATTCCTCTATCAGATATGTAGAATTTTCAAGAAAGATACTTTACTTCCTTATTTTTCTAAAAAAAAAAAAAACCACCAAACTTATCTAAAGAGTGATAGATATCTCAAAGGCTTTACACTTGCAGAATTAAGGTTCAAAAAAGGAAAAATAAGTTTCTAAAAAACGCATTCCTGGAAATGGGGTGTAAGTGAATCAGCATTTGACTAGAAGGAAAATCCCCAGTCATCAGAGCTTTGTCATTGCATGAATATATCATATGGCACGTTCATACATCCATTATACTCATAAAATAAAACATAAATTAAGTTAAGATTTCTTGCTTACATATTCTCTATGAGAAAAGCTGTTTTATATAGTTGTTCTTTGGGTTGTTTGAAATCTAATTCCTAATCTAATTTCCTATCCAGTTGCACATAAGAGTCTTTAGCTTAAGAACCTCTTTCCTGCCTCTACATGCACCTCTTATATAGCTGTAGGCTGTATTGCTTTCACTTTGTTAGAACAGGCTTGTTAGAACATTAAATAAGCACTCCAGACCCTGGAACATCCTGGTAGTAAACGTTTTCTAAAACTGTTCAAATTTGTTCATTTTCCTTGATGATGGATGACCAGACTTGTCCTGTACATTAACATTTATAATGTAACAAAATACAGAAAATGCTAATCCAGTGCTTAAATAAAGATGAAAGTTATCACTGCTTTGGAATTAATCCCCTTGGTCAAATTATAGAGATCAAAGGATTACTTTTTCCCTTCCATACACTTTTGTTATGAATAGCAGTTCTGCTGTCTCTTTTTCTTTCTTTTTTTTTTAATACGTAAAAGGTGTGCAAAAGTAACCCACAGACAGGTAAACAGCTGAAATATAAACAGAAGCAAGAAAGGAGGAAAAAGACTGGCATCTTGGTTTGATAACCTGTGATTGCACTAAAAAGTAACAGTGCACTTATGAGCACCAAGTGTAAATAAGAATATTTCAATAGCAGCTTCAAGGTATTTCCAACGGGGTGAAGTTTAAAGAACTCCTTGATATAGGTTATGGGTGAGTGTCGTGGTTTAGCCCCAGTCAGCAACTAAGCACTACACAGCCACTCACTCACCCTCCCCCCCACTCCCCCGGTGGGATGGGGGAAAGAATTGGAAGAGCACAAGTAAGAAAACTCATGGGTTGAAATAAGAAAAGTTTAATACTAATAACAACAACAACAACAACATTGTAATGAAAAGGAAAACAAGGGGGGGGGGGGGGATGACACAAAACCCAGGGGAAAAAAAAACAAGTGATGCATCCGCTTACCACTCACTGACTGATGCCCAGCCAGTCCCCAAGCAGCGATCACTGCTCCCCAGCCAACTCCCCCTGGTTTCTATACTGAGCATGATGTCATATGGTATGGAACAGCCCTTTGGCCAGTTTGGCTGTGCCCCCTCCCAGCTTCTTGGGCACCTGGCAGAGCATGGGAAGCTGAAAAGTCCTTGACTAATGTAAGCATTTCTTACCAACAACTAAAACATCAGTGTGTTATCACAACATTATTCTCATCCTAAATCCGAAACACAGCACTGTACCAGCTACTAGGAAGAAAATTATCCCAGCCGAATTCAGGACAGTAAGTATGCATAGCTATATAGGCAAAAATATGAGCATATCTCTTCACTGTTCCATTGAGAAGAAATCACGTATCATATGACATACACTATAATTCCAGAGACACTTTACATATTTTGAGCAAGAGATACTCCACAGATTTAAGCATTTAAGACACATTCACTGAAAGAGCTTCTCATGAGCGTCTACTAAAGACTCTAAACTTGTTATATGAGAGCTGTTTGCCCCTGCTGGTATTTCCTGTGTGCTGAAGTACAGGAATTACTCCAACACCCAGAAACTCCAAGAGCTTCCAGAAGCTATCCATGGACTGTGGTACAGCATGACAGGGTGGAGCCAGTAGCATTTGGCCCCCTCTTGTGCCCTGAGGATCCCAGAGATACACACACACACCCCCTGGTCCCCAGGCGCTCCCCCCTCTACATCCTGCTCTGACCTTGCTGCAGGTGCACACCTCAGTGCTGTAATCAAGGGTTCAGCATGAAATTCAGTCCTGCGCAGGCTGCACCTGTAGAAAATCCCTGTGCGTCAGTTCAGTAACACCTTGCTCTACTGCATGAGATTAAATTAAAGGCAAGCTGGGCATAGGTGCCACGATGCAGAGATCTGCTTCACCTCTCTAGAGGTAAAGATCCAGACTGGAGTTTTACTGTCATGTTAGGGAAAAAAAATGTTAAAAATTCCCCCTCTGCCTAATCTTATAAAGGAGGACATCATTTTCATGTGAAAGAGAGAAGTCCAAGTAATATTTGTTTCAGTGATGTAAATTGAAGATTAAAGAAGATGTGTGGTTACATACCAGAGCAGAAAGTGATTCCCAATCAGGAAGAATAGACTGAAGTAATAAAGAAAAGAAGAGGTTAAAAAAAGTTTAGGTTAGGAAGTTTAACTCATATAAATAAAAAATAGCCTAAATAAGCAAAGCTGCAACTGTTAAGAGCGCAGAAATATCGCTCCTCCTTTTCTGTAGTTACATAAAGTACAAATTACTCAATTTCTGATACATATCATGACTGCCTTCCTTTAAGGATTAATTTAGTCAGCAGTTATATGGGTGTTGGCTAGTTTTCGCTCAGATAGAGTATTCTGCCACATTAAAGTCACATGGGTAATGAGGAAAGTGCTTGCTGTATAACATGTTCTCTGAAAATAAAATTAGTTGGCTTCAGTGAGGTGAAATTAAAACTTTGGGATAGAGCATAGAAGTACTTGAACTTCAGCTTGCTTTATCAGCCAACTGTTCCTGCTATTTGGAGCTCGACACCTTAGACGTTTCTATGGGGAAAATTATTCCAAATTTTTTCATCTCTTTTGGAACTGATAAATTGTGCAAAGTAGATTCTCATCTAAGAGAAAAATAAATCACATATTTTTGTTAGGTGGACAACGTTTCATAATTTTCATACAATAAAGTCCTCCTAAAATTAAAACTCATTTTAAGTAAATGACAGGATGTGGACGAGTAAGTGGCATGTGTATATAAGTATCTAGCATATAAAAGACAGCATTAATCAGCAGGCATATGAAATTGAACACTGTGTTTAAATGGCAAACATGCATTGTGATCCAAATAATGCTGAGAGCATAATGAGGGAAGAACTTTCAGCTCATTTGCCAGACTATGATTATTTTTATTTCTTATACAGTGTTTTCTGGCAGGGGAGGGGAAAGTAAGTGATATTTAATTGCATCAGTAATTTCAAATGAGTAATGGAAAATAACAATGCCAGTTTACTCTTCGTGCCATATCCACTGTTAAGCCAATTTATTCCTTTTCATAAATCAATTTGTTTTTCAGTGTAGGTAGAATCATTACAGCAGGGTCATCTTCCTAGTATTTGGATTCACTGGCCATTAGGTTCACAGTCATACATTGCTGATTCACAGCGAGAGCTATTTGTCCGTAAGCAGAGGCTGACATGAGAAGGTTGACTTTTATTAGAGCTGAGTGAATAATCTGAAACTGATTATTGAATGCATATTTTGGGGGTTTTGTCCTAATTGCTTAATCCGGTACTGCTGTAACTGGGGAGGAGGATGGGGGGGACGGGACACAGACAGGATATGGGACAGACGGGCAACATCTGCTGAAGGCCTTCAGCAATGAAAGGATCATGAAATTCTGCTGTCTTCAACATTTGAAAATTACCTGGGAGTTTCTTCATTGAATAATTCTCAGGCTGGAATCTGTTCACACACAACTTCATAGGAAAAAGTGCTTTTGTTATGTTTAGAGAGATTTGTCTCTCGATTATGGCTACTGTTTTCATTTTGCAGTTGCTCATGTTATTGCTGATAACACAGCGGTAAACAGAAATTTTTCCCTTAGAACTTGTTCGTGACAAATTTCTAAAATTGAAGGTTGATTTCCCTCCTTCCCACAATGAAGAACTTAAACACACAATAGAACCCATACAAATTGCAGTAGAATTAATAGTTATTCAGTGTTCTTCACTCCTCCTCCCTCCCTTATTATCCACAGATTAATTATGCTAACTACCATGCTGCTTTGGGACCCACCAGTACCTGGGTGCAAAGCAAATATTGAATTTCTGATTGCTCCCAATCCAATGGAAAATGAAGTCTCTTCTCCCTGGTACCCATTTGATAACTACCAGAAGTGGGCCCTTTCTGAACATCTCTGTGATCTTTGTCTCTGAGGTTTTGTCTCTTTACGTCAGTCTTTTATGAACGAAAGCACCTAAATAATAGGAGCTGAATACAGATCAGCAATGTTGCTAACTACGTAGTCCATACTGTAGCAACAAACCCAAAATTATTTACAGCACTTATAGGAAGGACTAAAATTACTAATTTGCTGAATTGCACTGCTTCTTGCTATGAATGATGCATGCATGCATGCATAAATAATAATCACTAATATTACAGGTGGGCTTTTGTTAAAACAAACACAGTCTGAATATATGATATCGAGAAAATTAAAACAAAGGTATTTCCCTAAGACCATTTCACTCATTAAAAGACAGGGCAATATAATTTCTCCTTCATTAGTTTTATGCAACGGGAAATTTCTTTTTTAGTGACCAGCCTTATACAGCTCCTTGCTAATTAATTAACTCCTAAGCTTAACCCTCAAAATTAAAGCCAACTAACTTGTCAATAGAGACTTCAGTTGGCACCAAAACTAGGAGTTGTGTTTCTACAGGGGTTGTCATTTTTTTGTGCAGCAAATACTACATGGATTCCAGCCCAGTCCATTATAGATATTCCATTTGTCCATCATCCCTTAGATAACACTGTAAGAATGAGAGACTGTACACAATCTAATAAATCCTACGACATGGAATCTGGGTCCAATGTCTAACAAATCTCTCCTCTTTGATTCAGGCACCTATCAAGGAAAACCATACTGCTAATCCGTATGCCTATTCTTTGGGACAGAGATCGTAGGTTGATCTGCACATCAGCTGTTCTAGTAAAGTTACACGTTTCCCTCAGAGGCTCTTAATCAGCTCAAATGGTTGGTCTAAGCTCAGGAGGTGTCCTCAACATGAGGGTCACTCAGGCACTGTGAAACCTATGAAAACACCTACACCTGCTATTTTGAAAGCAGCCATTCTATCTAGTCAAAAACATTCCAACTTTTGTCATTTACTGAGACCAACATGCTTTATTACAAGGTTTGAGAATCAGAAGAAAAGAAAGACTTGCCTAGCCTGCAGGTTAAAGGACTGGTCTGGCCTGCAAGAGACTCAAGATCCAGTCTCTGTGTAGAATTCAGAGGAATCTATATCACACTCACTATTTTGGCTCAGTCAAGCAGGACTCAGATCTTCACTTCTTACGTCCCAGGCCAGTGTCCTAATTGTCTGTGAACACACAGCAACCTAGGTTTTGATCCAAAGTGTCATATATCAACTCCATGTCTACAAACTGTTCTTTATTGAAAACAAAAACATTAACTCAAAACAAGATTGTCATTAAATGGAATTGACCTCTGTTAAACTCATATTCCGACAGTTATTGATTTTCTCAAGTTAAAGAGCATCTGAACATCTACAGTAGAAAAGGATTATAACTGCAATATAGGGAATAAAACTTACTTTGTATTCATTTTTCATCTGGCTGATCAATGCAAGCCAAATTTCATGCTAGTCAGCCCCAGCAGTTAGCAAACTATATGGAAATTTAAAATGTCTGCTGATGGAAGCAAAAAGAGAGAAAAAAAACCCCAACTATCTGTAGTAATTACTCAAGATACAAATATTGCACTAAAACATGCACTTCATACAAATTTTAGTGATGATGACAAAAGAGATCACTGTGACACTGAGAACTATTTCCCAGTAAATTTTTTGTAAAAGTCACTAGAGACACACAGCTGTTTTTTCCACTCTGGCACCCTAGCTTTAGTCACCAGACATTATAAATGCAATACAAATACACCAAATACTAAGGAAAAAAAATTTAAAAATGCTAAGGTAAACAAACAAAATCACTCAAAGGACACTAAAACAACAAAACCCCAGGTGGCAACAGAATTAATCAGAGGCCATCTGAAAAATTCCACATGCCTGCTTGAGAAGTAATTTGCAAAATTATCATGCGAGATATATTTTTCTTATGAGTTTAGAGAGAATCTTAATAAAATATGATTAATATATGTGCAGACAAATTTTTTCCTTAACCTCACTAATAATACACATGTGTGAGTGTTTGTGTGTGTATACCCCCGTCCCAGTAAACCAGTGTTAAGAAATTACAGCACAATTTTGCCTTTTATTTTGTAGTTACCAAAGGAAAGGGGCATGTTTCTCACTAGTTTTGCAGCATTTTCCTTTACAGAATTTGTTGCTATTGTCAACTGTGTTTAGGGGAGTCTTGTTATCAAGTTAACACTTCTATGAAGTCTGAATTAATAGTATCACTATCTGCACTGTGATAAACGCTCCAGGCTGGGATACTGCTATGATTACAGTCACAGGGGATGGGAATGGAGCTCAACAAAACTTTGCAGCCACTCCCAAGTTACGTGTATAATTAGACAATATTAACTAAATTCCTATAATCCTCCAATGTCTTCTCCTTTCTCCTATCACCTGACATTTAAGATGAGAGAAGTTATCTAAATCAGTCATTATCACTCCATTTCCTAAGTTCGTCACTCCAAATTGATGAAGTCTGATTTATTGGTACTATTGAGTCTGTTCTAAAGTTCGAGCAGGAAGGTGAACAGCTGCAACACTAACAAGCGTGTTACAGGCAAATAGAGTAATATTTGTGTATGGTCTACATTATAACCTTTCTCTTTATCAGAAAAAAACAACTACTGCAAAAAGAATCCTGGCAACACACATTTTAGAGGCACAGATCAGCAAACCAATTATCAATCCATCAATTGATCAGAGCTAGTCTTGGGAGTAGTTTGCTCTTGGAAATGAAGGCCTATGCAGATGGTATGCATGTTCATGACTTGCAGAGCATCTGCACAGAATAGATAATTAGTTAAGTAGAAGACAAGAACACAGTAACTAACTCGAAGAAAACTAGAATAAGTAAATGCATAGAGAAATTAGATTATTTACTGTTTTACTGCTATATGAACTGAAATATTAAATGATACATAGTCTGCATTTGTTTTACCTACATTTTAAGAAGCTTGGGGGCTGGGGGGGTAGAAAGAGTTGCCTGCCTCTATTCATCAAATAGACTCAGCACTCAAAACAATTTTGAATTAGAACAGTAAATGAAGTGCTGTATATTGATGCTGATTTAAATAACCATCAGTTAGGTTTGGCTCTGAAGAGAAGACATCTCTTAAATTTACTGAAGAACAATGGTTCAATTGTTCAAGTCTTTTTCATGGGAAAAGGTCTTATGAAATTCAAAACTTGGATAATACTAGAAGAAAATTCAAGTTAAGGTGTAAAAATAGATAGCTGAGATGCTGACCCACCTTTTCTGCATGCTAGAAACAAATAAACACGGCCTAGTGGTTTGAATGTTTATCAGCCTGCAATAGATTAATTTCTATTTAAAAGACTTTCTCATTTTTTTCATATTGCTACAGTATCTTCTCTTCTATATGTAAGAAATATTGGAATTTTTCTAAAAAGTTACTTTATCTCTCAGTTTAGTTGTAATGATTGTCTGTGGCATAACTGTAACATCCTTGGTATTTAAATGCTAAAAATAACCCAATTTAAGCAGTTTTGGTCTGGCCATTTAATTAGCTAAGTAAAAGTTAAAAACATCTATGAACACTAAATAGGGCTCTCCCAGAAGGTGGTATTTCCAGACAGATGGTTTCATTCTCAAGCAGGGTCAAGATGTTGCTCTTCCAGACTGGAAGGGAGATAACCCCATCCTTTGGTTTAGTAGCTTCCCTCAACGCTGAGCACACACGTGGAGCACCAACATTTGTAGCAGGGAACCCTCCTCCTGCCCTGTGGTGCGGGGAAGATTTGTCCTACAGCAGGGAGAGCCCAGTGGTGTAGCCACACCACCAGGACTGCCCACGCAGGTGGTGCAGCCCTCATCAGGGTGGTCACCGGCTCAGATGGAAAGAGCTTCCACCATCCAGCTGTGTATGCAAAGTGACCATTTTTAAGGATCTCTATGGAGTCTGTCAGCATTGAAAAAGACTCACTGGCTGACTCCTCCTCGCCCTGCTAAACTGGGACAGTCCTTGTCTGCCAACAGGTACCAACAAGTTAAGCCAGGACCAGTACTATTTTGATCTGCCCCTTAATTTGCAATAGGCTTACAAGATGATAAGATATGATTTGGGGTTTGGGGTTTTTTTTTGAGTGAAGAATACAGGACAAGAAAGCTTTCAAGAAGAGACTTGAAGATCCTGCACACTTGCTTCAGTAGCCAGCAGGACCATGACAGAAACGTTTTTTCCATCCCTAGTGCCAAGAAAGCATGCATCCATACACACCGCAGGAAAGGGCAGGCTGTGTAATCTACTGTTACAGGTCCCAGGCACACTGTTACATACTGTCTGCCTATAGACTCACTGCCACCATTACAATTGGTGCATATAAATTGTATGCATAAATACAAACATGGCAGGGTAGTAGCGATCACATGAGTTATCCCTGAGGTCAACAAAGGCCCCACTTTAGAAATAACAGAGGTATTGTTTTGACCGTTCCCTTAGACTATATAAATGTTCCACAATTAAGTACAATTGCAAATAAATTATCTTGATTAGCAATTAATGCTTTCCATTGTAGTCTATTCACAAGATTTTAATTTCAACCACATAGGAAATGCAAACTGTCTGTTAATCCATTAGGAAAATCATACAGGACAAAGGAGAAACTGACACATATGCTAGATTTCTTTAAAGATTATAGTTTTAAATTAATTTCTACACAGACTAATTAACAGATTTACTTACAAATTATCAGAAATTTCATCATGCACTCAGTATAAGTTTTGTAAGTACTTTATTACATTTCTCTTACACAAGTGTTCTATGCAAAATTGTCTACAATTTATGAGCAATGGGTCCCTCTTTGATTTTAAACTCTAAAAACACTCTAAAAAAGCCCATTCACTAGCTAATTTCTTCCTATATTCATATTTTCTTTTGTAATATGACATTGAAAGTGTTTTCTGATATATATACAACATTAAAAACAAGCTAATTAAGTCTGCAGCCATTCCCTAATCATGACTGTAATTTATTTTCTGCTAAATTTACCCCTTCTGGTATAGCAATTTGAAAAGATGCTTAACTCTTAGACATGACTGCCATTTTTATGACTTCCTTACGCCCTGTTTCTAACAAAGATTATTACGCATGCTTGCTTACTTTTGAGCACTTCATTAGACAACTAAAGGGCCATTGGGACCCTCATGTTGCTAAAATTAAGCACATTCATAGGTCTTTTCAGGATCAGGGCCTGAATATTTAGATGACAATGTGATTTTTTTTTTTTTTTTTAACATACGAGTCATAGATCATACATACAGCTAAAGCAGAGACAAGATTAGGCAGACTAATTTATTTGGGACTCCATTTTAGTGATTCAATTTTAACACAAAATATGCTGAATTGTGTGAGTTGTTATACCAATTTGGAAGACTAGATGATATAGTAGGCATTTTGTTTTTAATAAAGGCCTGAAATTCTATTCAATTTAGAACTTTAAGTAAGCTACTTGTACTGTGAATCACTATAGATTATCAGATAAGGTTTGTGCACAAATTTATACAGTTCTCGAGTTCAATGCAAAGATTTCTTTGCTGTTTTCTTTTTTATGTTCAGTAGCTTATTTTGAAAGCACATTATCTTATCCTCTTTAAAGGAGTAGTAGATTGAAAGTAAGTTGAAAATTAATCTTCAGAGTGCTAGTATTCAGAAATAAAGCTGACCACTGACAATATTCCTGTAACATTAATTATTTACATGTATCTTCCACCTCAGATGTAATTATAAATGAGATAATTTTTCCCATGCCTTAATTGATTGTACAAAACACTCCATGTCTATGTACAATACATATTTAATATAATTTCAACACCTACCTTCTACCCACAGCTTGAAAAAGAGAAATAAACACTATTTGCCCTTATTAAGAACATCCAAATCATCAGTATTTACTCATTAATATAAGAAAATATCAGTGGTGGATTGGAGGCACTGTAACATACACCAAGCATGACAATGTAAATGTGCTCACATATCAATAAACCATAATAAATCATTTCTTTCCTTCTTGGGGAAAGGATGAAATCAAAGAGTCCGTACGATTCACCAGACACACTTAATCTGAAAAGCCCAAGGTCAAGATGATAAAAAAAAAATGGAACTGAATATCGGAAGAGAAATCTTCTCGTGATAGTTCCACTTGCAAAGTGCTTCAGAGTTCAAGAATACTTTGTGTTTTATCAGTGCAACTTACTAATAAACTAGGCTCAGGTTATCCACTCCTGAATGGATGGATTTGTTTCTGGGAAAACCAAAAACTTTATTAACACATTTACATTTAGACGTAGTTTAGAATATTATACTGAGTTAGAAAAAGAGGAAAAAGACTGGTTGATACTGTAATTTACAGATTATGTTATCACGTATACACAGCCAATGGAATAAATTATGCCTGCTCAAGCAATTTCAGTGTTGATGTTTACAAAGTCCAAGACTTAACAGATCACTATAGTTTTGATAGGTAATTTCATGTAATATTTGTGCTCCCTTAAAAATACAGTTTTGATGCATCTTGTATTCTAGTACATCTAAACAAACATGCCTGGAACTGTTAATTTTCCTTAAAGCAGAAAGCATACTCATCCAGAACTATTAAAGGAAATTTGAGAGACAGAAGTTAGCCTTTTCTTCATACTAGACATAGTCCTTCTTACTTCATCAGCAATTACGGTAAATTCAATGCTTGATGCTAACTGATAAAAGCATTGTAGATTCCAAGGCTACACTGGGATTACATTTATTTAAGCAGACAAGTGGGATTATTTTCTTATGTATGAATTTCAGGCATGCTGCAGACTTTTTGCTCCTATTCGTTTGTGTGTCTTTTCTACACTATGTTCTTGCTTTTCACAGTGGATTGAAGTCTAGTGAACAGAAGGCTAGAAACTCTCCAACGAAGAATTATGAAAGTGAACAAAATAGTTTTCACCAGATAAATTATACAAAAAGACAAAAGTATCTGAAAAGTAACTGTTGGATAGCTTTATATTTACTATGCCAAAAGCACTGTTTGGTTCACAATAAGTTTTCTTAGCTTGTTTTGATTATTAAGATTTACCAGCTTTAATAACTGTTTAAATTGTAGCGATTATTTTTAAGTATTAACAACAGACAGAACATTTCTAGAAACCCCATGCTGAAGACAATGCATACCCTTTCTATCTGTTTTCTCCTTCTTCCTCTTCTCACATCCCTCGCACAATTCAGCCTGAAAGAAAGATGTTTGTAGGCAAGAGTGACCCACTGATTCCATTTGCGATCCTACTGCAGAAACTGCAGTAACTGTGAACATATATTGATAAAGCATACAACTCCAATTTAGTGAAAGACGATATGAGTGCACATAGTGAACAACATTATTGCCTCAAACTTTTTTTTTAACTTAGCCTCTTTGTTGGCTCCTACTAATTTTCTAATTGTGTGGAGGATATTACTAATAAAACTATTCCAAAACCTACGCACCCAAACCAGTTATACTCATCCCTTGCCCTCTAGAGACTCTCCATTAATAGTTTCACTCAAGCCAGTTTAGACTTTTTAAAAAATACCTCAAGTACTCCCTCCTCTTCCAGTGTAGGATGTGAAATTTTTCAGTCTTATAAATAATAAATGTGTTTTCCCTTTAACCTCATTAAGGCTTCTCAAAGATAAGTAGTGTATGTATATCAGATCAATGTATGAACCATTTCCCAGTAAAATTATGAAATATATTTCTTTTGCAGCACCAGCAAAGTAGGCCTATGGCAACTCATGCCTTTTCCAGGAAATGGGCTGTACATATCGCTAATGCATATATTTCTTAATTAAGCATTCAAAAGTGGATATACAAATTACAAGATGCTTCTTTGACAGCAGAGCTATGACTAGAGCTAAATTATCAGTACCAAAAGAGCAAAAAACATTACTTTTTCCTTCAATTTCTTAATTCACTTGCTTCAGCTGAGCTACATTTCGATCACGTTTGGTTTTGCATGACTGAATTTTACTGGCTTTTCCCTGGGTTTATGGGGCAATTTGAACACTGTAGAAGCAGTTACAGCTTGACCAGGAGGTTACATGCATCAATATTACCTGTATGTTTGTCTAATCAGAGAGCAGAAACAGCATGATATATTACAATGTATCCAACCCATTTTAAGTGGATAATTCTTAAGCCAAATACTTAAGAAGCAATTATCAACCAATGAGTTTTTATAAATGTTATGAAAAGCAGAAGAAATCATGCTACAACTGAACAACCTTGAAAACTACAAAGATTACAAGGGTCACTGGGAATATACTATACCAAAGGACAGAAGTCCATCTGTTAAATTACCAGTTCTTGGATTAAAATAATTAGTCCTGTTGAAATGATTAAACTATCTAGACTAAAAGTGAGATGTTTTCAAGTCATCTCCCTCTTCCTGCCACAAGCCCAGTACTATCTGGGACTAAAGTGAAGCATTTTAAATTACTGAAGTTTCTTCCTCAACAACCAGGATATAAGTTACTGTGCACAAGGCTTGTTGCTGGAATCCAACAATGGCAGTGATTTCAGACGAGAACAGACTTCCCACAGTATAGTATTTTCTCATTACAGTTTTATGCATACAAGTTAACTACTTTAATTAGGTAAGTACATGGAAATAATGGTGTGCAATTAAATACAATGGCTAATTACAGCTCTATAACTAATAACTGTGATTCTGAATAAATATGATGTTTGGCATAAATACTTAGAAAGCATGAGAAAAACAAAGTTCAGTCACTTGTCTTGCATACGGATTGAGCCCATATTCATGTATTTCATTTTCAGAAGAATCTGACTATTAATCTTAGTTACTTTAAATACTTTTGTATGTATAGCACTATAAAGTGTATATATAAAGAGGTTTTACTGTTGAAAGTAGCATTTCACAGGTAGTGAGCTTGATCTGATCAAGAATCTACCAAACCAGAAAAATATTTTTCTGCCCCTGTTCTGTGTCATAGAAAACATTTTTTCTATGAGCTTTTTTGTTTCCACGTGCAACAATTAGCACAATACCATTTCATTTATAAGTAAGGTGCAATCATGATCCTATCATACTGAAATAAATTTTAGCTCAGCCCTTTGTTGCCCACTACTTTCTTGACCATTTTCAATTTTGGTGTACAGACTATTCAGTCCTAGAAAATAATTCTTAATTATCACCATTATAAAAACAGATTTAAAAAGGAATGGTGATTACACACCATCTGGAAATGTACTCAAGCTGTCAAAAGAATCTGTGGATAGCTCCAGTATACAGTATTCAAATTTCAGCAGGAAATCAGACTTGGTCAAGGGGGAAGAATTCATTCAGATTCACGCATTTTTAAAAATGTGTTTGGCAGATCAAATAAAGTTCAAAGATAGAGTGAAACAATTTCACTTTAAGGGATTTTAATAGGGTGCATGTTAATTTGATACACTGCATACATTAACATACAAAAGAAATAAATGAATCAATCCTAAAATAGTATTCATAAAATGCCAGAACAGTGGCAAGTGCATCACAGATATGAAAGAGTAAAGGAGAAAGGAAGGAAAGGGAACTTAAAAAAAAAAAAATTAAAAGCCACCCTTACCCTTATCTCCTAAGGCAAGGATGAAAAAGGAAATGCAGAGTATCACCAACTTCTCTGAGCAATTAAAGATCCAGAGAGTTCCCCTGCAAACATCCAGACCCTGCCAGCGCCTGTTGAGGTACCCTGGGCTCAGTGTATCCTGGCAACGGGTCCTTTGGAGACCCCTGGTGAGGACAAAACTGGTATTAAGCAGCCTTCCATGTCTAACAACCTGGCACAGCTTCTATTAGCTCACAATAAAAACACAATTAAGCAGATTTGCCTGCCCACTAATGTACAGCAAGGAACGAGAAAATGAGGTTCATCCTTGCTGCTGGTATTTGGTGTATGCAAGCTGTAAATAATGGGCAATCACACAACCACTGTCCTAGAGAGGGGGGAAAAATGAAAAAGGAAGAAAGTTCTACTCAAGTTATTGCATAATAAGCATAATAAGAGCAGCACATTGTGTACAGAAGTGTTTCAGTAATAAAAGATGCAAGTATAATAGAAGATATGAAAATGGGTTTTAGCAGAGAGAACAGCGATCTGGGCAGAAGACACTGTGGACTACTGGGCAGGGAAAGCACAATGAACTGAATGAAACCTTCCCGGGCTGCTGAAACTTGAGCATCAGTAGGATTACATTGCTGTGAGACAGAGCAAAATTTATGTTGGTGCTTCATTCTGAATGTGCAGAGAAGCAGATGTCTAAGTCATTGCCCATTATGCTTTATTTCAATAAAATTATATTTTTAAGGAAAGAAACTGATGAATAGTAGATGGAAGGTCATAAAATATCACCGGCTTCCTCAAACACAGAAAAAAATATAACTGTTACATGTTGCTACACTTATGTATTCATCTGATCTTATTAAGCCATCCTAAAGAAACCTAGACACACATTTGTTAGTTTTTGCAGCACATTCATAAAGTTGGATGAAAGTTGAAACAAGTTGCAGCAGAAGATATTCCGAATCTTCATACAATTGCCACAGTGAGCTTTCTTATTCCAATTATGTGAACAAGGTACAGTAAAGTTTGTTTCATGAATAGCTTGAATCTTTCCTTTCCCTTTCTCTCCTTCTCACAGACTTTTTCTTTTTTTTTATAATTTTCTTTCATTGTCACACTTCTCAACATTTCCCCATTTCTCCTGTCTGCCTATCCTCAGGATATTCACTATATTTTTCTTCCCTGGCAGAACTTTTTCTTTTTGAACAAGATTTCCCAAGGCCTATCCAATTAAACAGATATCCAGAAAACCCACAGACTCATCAAGCTTTAAAATTAAACCCCTCTGCAAGTAACAAAAACTGAGCCTCAGAGTATTTAAGGCACGGCTCAGAAAGCACACACACAAATGTCACTTCATACTGTCTCAGGAGGCCCCCAACAGGAAATGGGAACAGGTGGTTAAAATATATATTAAAAAATATATATATATTTATTCCGCTTAGATTTTGTAAGGTGACTTGGAGAAGAGCTTGCTGTTGTAAATTCAGAGTACAGCTGTAGCACACAAATGACTATGTTGCTCAGCAGAGGCTTTAGTGGTTAAGCAACTGCAGGGTTCACACTGTGCTGTCTTGTCCAGCCTTGGCTTGGCTGATACAACACTGCAGACAAGCCACTCCACGGAGCAGCACTGCATCAGCTGGGAGGTGGCAAAAGACACGTACGGCTGCTATGACACTCATCTGATACCATGAATCCTCTTCTTCCAATCCAGCTAAATCTTTTGGAAGTATTTTGCACCAAAAAAACCCCCAAATATGCTGAGAGGACATGCAGCCTGTAGCAGAAGCTGTCACTTGCCACCTCCCAAGTGGTCAGGGCCAGAGCTTACCCATGCTGCCCCAACGCAGGCCATGTGCCGGGGACTGTTGAGGCTCAGGTAAGGGAGCAAGCTCCCCCCTACTTCTGCTCACATTCCTTCAGGTGACTGCTTTGCACCACCTGAGAGCTATAACTCAAGCACACACCTGAGTGAGAATAGGCTTTCAATCTCTGCATGTTGCTGCATGAAGTTTTGCAGGCTAAGAATATTTCTTATTCCTAGAAAAGGATTTAGCTAATGTAAAAGACAGTTTTCCTTCTTTTAAAATTTTTATTAAATGGATATCACTACTTACCACCCTACAGAAAAAAGGTATTAGTCCTCCTCAAAAGATGGCTCTTTTTCCCAACAAGCCTCAAAAATAAAAATGATTTTTCATTTTGTCATTGAAAATATTCAGGTTTCAATATAAACTGAAAATATTTTTAAAGTAAAGATCCTTGAACATTTTGAGTGACCTTCAGAGCTAGTTTTCAAGTCTGTCTCAAGTAATTTTCACTACTTAGGTTGAAAATGTTCCTATAGGTAAAAAAAAAGCATTAGGAATTGAAAGACAATCCAAGTTATGAGCTCTCAGTATCCATTGAAATACATGAATTCAATGGACTTTGGATACACTCTTGAAAGATAATCAAGACTTTTTTTGTTGTTTTCTGTTAACTACAAGGCTTATTATAATTGAAGAAAATAGATATTCACATGTCAAGGCCAATACTACTGCAAAAAAAGGTGGGTGGAGAATGAGAATTTATTTCAGCGATTAAACTTATCTCAAGATATTTTTTATGACATACATCAAAGCCTTTCGACGGACTATCATCACGGTAGCGAATTCTTTCCCCATACGTCCAGAAAGGGTTTAGTCTGTACTTTTGTTAGTATTAAATTTTGTCAGCTGCAGGTATTCTATTAAGTTATCTGCCACTTTATAATAGATTTTATCACTTATCAAAAAAATTTCAAAGAGAATAAGACTAGAAGATTTGAGAAAGAAAGCATGTTCCATAATTAACAAATTAACACTTGTACAGATTCATCCAAGTATCTAAGCTTGGACATCAAGCTGCCCTTTCAGCTCTGGTGACAGTAGACATCAACTATGTCTCATCATACTGCCTCCTTTATCACATCATCTCCTTCTCCTCCAATAAGTCCTCAGACACCACCCACGGTTTGTCTCCAGGGATGTCAATATCTGAACGTATCAGACTAAGGGAAGGACAAAGTATGTGCCTCCTGGGACAAGAGTGAAAACCCCTGAGACAATGGCAGTTTCTCTGATTAACCCCATTGTCAACATCAAAAAAACTCAAAACCAACCCAACAAAAAAAACCCAACAAAAGCCCACCACAACCACCCTCAAGTAAAATAAATAGTTTCATTATTTTGTCTGACACTGGAATCTGACCAGAAAGTGTGAGTATAATCTCAAAAATAAAATAATAATAACCAGAATAAATGGATTTATTCAGATTCCAACTCTCCAATTCTTGACCAGACAGAAAACAGTGTATAGTCACCCAAAGATAGTGACTTAGCCCTAAATGTTTAAAGGTATTAATGTAGATGGTTTTCACTTTTTAAAACTATAGTATTCTTATTTCTGTATGTTAGAAAAATATGGCTTTAACATGAATGTTATTCACAAAATTCCACCATAATGCAAACATCTTTTCTACAGTATTCCTACCACAATTCTTAACATGGCTCACGTTGAAAAGCAAGCAATTTAACTCCAAAAGAAAAAGCCATTAACCTCACTCAAGGACAGTTATTACACCCTTTCTGGTAAACAATATTTATAGTCACTTCTCCTGACGTTTGTCTGCTCCCTCCTTGCTAGCCCAGGAACAACAATTTTGTGTCGATCTTGGAGGTGGTTTGTTTATTGGTTTGTTGTTTTGTTTCCCCCCCTCCCCCCCCCCCCCCCCCCCAGTTCTTTATCAGTGTAACTAAAGGCAAAATGAAGTGCCAGAACAATACTCTTTCAGACCTCAGCAGCCACAGTGCCAGATTTACCAATGACCATTTAAATACCTTTTCATTTACCTATGTGTCTATTAAAATATTTTGCAAAATAAGAAAGTTGCCCAGCATGCATGTAATAAAAAATGTTGATTAATTATAATGTCTAGCAAACTTAATTTCAGATAAATACAGTAAATAGAAAGTTTATGATGGTCTCCTCTGAATAAATACACATTGTAAAATAATGCAAACCTATTCGCTTTATAAGCATTTCTTCTCATTTTACAGGTGAAACAAGCTATCTCTTTTCATGGTAAATGCTTTCTGAATCAAATTCTTTATAACAGAATTTGCACTGAAATTTTAAAACTAAGTGTTAGGGGATAGGGAGAAACATACACTACACTAGTCATGACTTAAATAAAGTCATTAATAAATCTGCCAAGAGCTATCACAACCGTAACCCCATCTCTAAATTCATGTCTAAACATCTCTACAGCATTGCTGGAACTGGGGAAGGTATGCTGGGAAACAATGAGTCTCTCCGCCTTCCTTGGTCTTATAGTCTTCACTTGGCAGCTGCTTGTGTACCATCAGAAAAAGGATAGAGGACAAAACATGCCTGTGGTGTGACCATATAATATGGCAGTCATTATGGATTTCATTTGTTCTTAGATTATTACCATTATTTCCTAAGGAGGGAGCAAATGTTTTCTCAGGGGCATCTTTTCACATAGTAGGTACTTCAAAACCAGCGCAAAGATTTTCCCTGCATCAGTAACACACTCTTTGCAGACACCGTTAAAATAAATTCAAATTTTCCAAAGTCACAAAGACAGTACACAACACTTTACAGCTGGGCAGTTATGCTATGACAGCCTTTGTCTTTAGTGGGCGTGTAACTGGACATAAGCAAAAATTATTTTCACAGCTGTCTTTAACAGAAATATCTCTTCTTATGGGGCCATAGGTAGGAAATCTGTCTTAACAGTTCTCCTTGTTATTGCTGTACAAGAGGAAGCTATGAGTTTCTGGAATACAATGTGATAAATGCAGAAGGAAAAAAAAGAGAGGCAGTACCCAGGGTGGAAAGAAAGGAACCTAGAGGCTAAGGTGGCACATAAGAAGAAAAGAGAAGAGAAAAGCTGTAAAGTGAGGAGCTGGAAGTCTTTGGAGACAACCCTCCCCTGAGGCCCAGCAAACACCTCTGAGGCCACTTAGCAAATAGGTTCTGGCAGTTGATGCCTACAGTCATAAAACCTTGTGTACTCTATTATGTCAGGCAGTACCATCTTGTGCTGTGGATCTAGAGAAACTAGTCTTACTGATTACCTGAATAAGGAAGTGGTTAATAGGTATTCATATGTTAAAACCAAGGAAATTTTACTGTAAGTCAGTTACAGAAAATAAGGTTCAACACAAGTGTTCAGAAATTAGGAAATATCAACATCTGGGGAAGGTCATGCTGTTGAAATTTAAACCCTTTATAAATACATATCATAACACAGCCTTTAATTACCTAATTATGTCCTAATTTTAGCACAGCCTCCATTTAATTCAAAGCTCAAGATGAATGGTGCTCAGAGAACTCTATGTAGCACAGTACTGCTTCTTTTCTCTCCAGCACCTGTCTTATTCAGTACAGAAATAAGGAAAAGTATGAAATGACACCTTAAAAGAAAATAACGGGCACCTCAAATTACAACATAAAATAATAGCTGCCTTATTTGGGCCATAACCTCTCTGTGCCTAAGCTCACTCTTGCAAGGTGAAGGCAAAGCGGTTACTTTACCTAACAAGTTATTCTTAAGCTAATTTCATAAAATATTGTGAATCCTTCAGATTGTGGTGATAAATCCCAAAGAAACCCCATGAGGGAAATTAATAATTCTGTATAAAGTGCAGCATTTCAATGGTGTGTAAAAAGTACAGCATATAGCCACTACTTAATGACGGACATAATGAAGAATCATTTAGCAGTTCCCCATTTAGCAAATGCTTTCTCCCCTGTGTGGTGATGAATGCTAAGGTTTCGTAGAAAGGTTTACAGTAAATGATTATGTAATTAATGACCACAGCAATGCATACACAAAAAAGACAGCACAAGAAAATTGAATGGCTACTTTAATTGTGACCTTTTTCTAACTTTAGTGTTTGACTTTGAAACCTGAAGGTTCTTGTTCTAGGACTTTACATGGAAATGCTATATCAATTATTTGAAGCATTTGGCCTAGCACTAAGAACAAGCCCAGACAGCACATATATATTTTGGATTAATATACATATTTGTAGCATACTTGTACCGTATTCTGTGTTACACAGCAGAGAGAGAAAATTACTTAGAACTCAACTGAGCCTAAGAGGAAAAATTATGCATTAAGGATTGTACTTACCATCATACACTTTTCAGTCAGTAAATGACCTTTAAGTGTTTTTTTCCTTGAGAGACAAATTTAAGCTGGCATAATCGTGTCTTGAATAAAAACATTTAATAGCTGTATTTTCTTCTTGTTGTATGTATCCCGAGTGGGCCCAGAAATAGTTTGTATAAAGATCATACACCAGACTTTCTACTGTATTTTATGGACTATAAATGGGTTTCAGTTTGATGGGAAAACCCACTGGTGAAAACAGACTAAGGGCATGTTGTACCATGTAAGAGTGCAGACAGACTGTGAGAAAATGCTTATATTTGAGGTATAGGCAGTCAGAGACCTCGGTGAGTACCTACTACTTTTGTGTGCCATAAAATACACATTTTTTAGGATCACAGGTTATTTTTTTAATTGGGTTTGTTTGGTTCCCCCCCCCGCCAATAAAAATTCTTTTCCATGTGTTGATCAGAAAAGTAGATGGTTCATAAATTGTACTGACAGGGTTACTACTTTTTACAATGTTCCCATAAGCTTTATCTCAGGGTCCTGTGGGAACATACATATAAAAAGTACAGTTATCAAAAGGTTTTCACTAAGAGCATGTTAGGCTATGTTAGAGTGCCTTATATACAAAACTGATTCAACAAAAACACAACACTTAGAGGTCACTTTCTGACTGAAATTTCTATGATAATTAGTTATATACATTAATATAAAATTCATTGTTTTACATTACATCCCACTTTGCTCATCATTCTTTGGTTTAACAGGAAAGACAAGGAAAATAAGTTAAAAATTAAACTGCATTTCATGCTTTTTCTTACATAAATTCAATTTTGACAAGTTTTTCCTCTTATTCTCATATTTACTTTTCCAATTTATAGAACTGCCTCACAAAATTTAAGTTTTTTTTCCTTTATCAAGGTTTGGTTTTGGCCGCTGTAATTCCTCTTAAAATCCAAAATTTCCAGCTCATTACACAGAGTGTAATGAATAGACCGACAATTTCCCAAATATTTTAAGAAATAATAATCTGCTTTACTTCTATCCCACTATTTTTTGTATAAGAAAACTGCTCCCCCCCCAAAAAAAAAAAAAAAAAAGCAGCCTACTTTGGGAATCAGTTTTCTTAACCTCCCTTTTCTGTCTCTTATTTATCATAGAACAGCTTAGGTTGGAAGAGACCTGGAAAGATCATCTGGTCCAACTTTTTGTGGGAAAGGGAACGTAGATGAGATTATCTAGCACCCTGTCCATCTGCATGTTGAGAACCTCCAGCAATGGGAACTCCACTACGTCCCTAAGGAGGTTGTTCCAGTGAATGACTGTTCTTACTGTAAAAAACGTCTTTCTTATATTGAGATAAAACTTCAGGTGCAACTTGTACCCGATGCCCCATGTCTTCTCCATGTAACTCCTTGTGAAGATAGTGCCTCCATCATCTTTCTATCTGCCTTTGAAGTACTGGAAAACTGTGATGAGGTCCTCCCAAGCCTTCTCCTCTCCAGGGACAAAAACCTTACTCCTTCAGTCTTTCGTCATAGCACGGGTTCACTCATTTCTATGGTTTTACATTTCAAAATTTAAATACCTGGTTTGCTTCAAATCATCTGACTTGAGACATTTATCTGTAAAATTAAACCACATGTTGCTATGAAAGAGTAATAGCTATAGGCTACATGTTCCCGTGTTATATAAGGACATAGTTTCCTTTCCTATCGTAGACTATACATCCCTGCTAGTTGAACTGCTGTTAGCATCCTGTGGAACTAACTTCACTCGGGATTTATGGAGGAAATAAGACAATGAAACACCAATAAATTATTAAATGCAAGTTTTGAGTGTCCATTGAAATGAAACCAAAAAGCATAGCAAAAGGAAAAGCTTTTCCTTATTAAAAAAGTTTTTTCATCAAGTAACAGTCTCAAATGCAAATTCCTTAGCTAGCACTTGTCATTAATGAATTGTCTATCAAGAGTATCATTCTTTGACCCCATTAGAAGATACACTGTCTTCATCAAGCAGATGAATTCATCCTATTTAACTTACTTTTTCCCATTAAATAATACATTTGCTCTAAAATGGATCATTTTCCCCAAAGATAGCATTACTAATCAGTTTCTAGTAGACCACAACACTTTTTTTTTTTTGAGTAGTTGTACATTTCATAGACCTAGAAATATGATTCAGTCATAACAAATTCATAACCAAATTTGTATTCTTATACACTGACAGTTACAGATGTTGGCACAAACTGACCTGAGGTTAACAACAAATCAGATCAGACAGATCAGTGATAGACCACCCATATCATGAGTGAAAACTTTGGAAAAATGAAGAAAATGAAGTCCAAGACCTGTAGTGACAGTGGAGAGAAAACGCAAAGCAAAGCCTTCCTTCTCCAGATATGTCTCCTAATAGAAGAACCATCCAGAAGACAACTGAATGGAGATAGTTGATCATGAACTCTACAGGAAATTATAATTGGTTATGGCATGTACACTAACCTTAAGTACCACACAGAATGACAAAAACTAATTTCATTCCTAAAATATTGATGTGATGTTTTAGATTATTCTTTTTGAGATCATCCAAAGCTTTAGAGAAGTGAACACTACTTTCATACAGATATGGGTATGAACATTCAAGAAGTTTGTGCTCTGTGTTTATGAAGTGGATGTATGGGGTTCTCCCTCATCTGTTTTTCTGAACCAGCAAAATTTTCAGGACTGTTTCATGTAATCAGTGCTTAGATTATGGAGTTCTTCCATTATATCAGCCAGCCAAGCACTTAAATACTATAATTCACTTGCATGTTCCAGTGTTCCTCAGATTTCCTATTTTGCTGTCCCCGCTCACCCAAGAAAAAGGTTTGTGATGCAAAGGAGTTATGTCTATCTTGCCTCAACCATGTATTTTTCCCTCCATGAAACAATATCTAATTTTTCCGCATGAATTAGCACCTACGGTACTGACCTGTCACTATGGAGACATTTGATTAATACTTAACAACTTAAGATGCTCTGGTTTGGCTGAGTTTTCTGGGTCTAAATTTAGCATTGAAATCTCTTGGCAACTTTCAACATTCCTGCAGAGTGTTAAATATTGCATGTTGTTACATACCTGTACTGAATATCAGGTGCACTGACCTGTGTGTTGTGCACACAAATGTCACTCTCATAAAAACTTTTTAGATTAAGAGTCTTCAAAATTTTACTTTATTTTTTTTTTAGTAAGAGTTTTATTTTGTATCTGCACTAAGAACTTCTTTCTTAACATTGGAAAGGTGAATTATATGCAAACATAGAACCTGACAAGATAAAATAAAACATATAAAAAGAACATAAAGAAACTCCTAAGGATAGTATTTCTTTTGGAATAACAACTTTAATGTGAATTAATATTCCTATCACGTATATTTCATGACACATATTAGGAAAAATTTTGGCATTTTAATATTGTAGTGATGAAGCACTTAGAAATATCTTAAATGGATACATTTAATGTGGAGAAGCAGGAAATAGTGCACATAGCACAGCCACTCTTCCATTAATAGCAGTGGATTTATTTTTTTTAATTTTTTATTTTGTGATGCCAAGTCCCTTTAGAATTTGTTCCTAATAAGATTTCCCATCTCTGCAACATGTAATATTAATTTGTATGTTTATAAATGTATTAGAAAGCCATTAAAACATTCTATTTAAGACAAAGAATCCAGCATTAAGGAGTCACTAGGGCTTACAAACTTCTTAAACCATGAAAGAGTTATTGTCAGGATTTATTGAGAGATTTACTGTCCTTTACAAGCAAGGCTGTGATATGTTTTAAGGATGAAAATATGAACCAAAACAGTGGGCAGAAAGTACTCCAGCAAAAGAATGCAAAATTCTGCCTATGGATGCATAAGTACCTAAAAATTACTCAAATTTGGGCATTACAGAAAAAAAAAATACAGATTAATCTTTATTAAGAAATGTTCTTATTAAAGTCACTTTCTTGACAATATCCTCCCTGGTTTGTGGTAAAATAGAAGGGAGAAGAGAGGAACACTAATTTTTTTGAACTTATATAAAAGTTGCTAAGAAAACTGCTTTAGGTTAAGTCCACCTTGCATAACACCATTCCTGTTTGCCCACCCCTCTTCCACATGGTGGGGGTATATCAAAATTAATGGTCCCTAAAATTAATTATAGCCTCCAAGCCTGTGCTCTACCACTATTTGACACCTTCTGCTTCCCTTCTGTATTTCATAGTAAAAATGTTTTGAAATCATATCATGCCATTTTTTCCAGATTCCGAGTGCATTTCTATTTTCCAGACTATAAAACAATTATTAAATTATGCTTTGACTAAAGTTTTCCATTTTATTTTCTACCAAGGAAAATATAATGATTTAAAAGAAAAATCCTTGTCTTCAGTAAAATAAACCTTATTTAGAATCATAGAATGGTTTGGGTTGGAAGAGACCTTTAAAGGTCATCTAGTCCAACCCCCCTACAATGAGCAGGGACATCTTCAACTAGATGAGGTTGCTGAGAGCCTAGAGATATTACTCAGGACAGAAATTTCACGCTAGACCCTGAACACATTCAGAATGAAAGATACCAATGACCTGACTTTCCATGAAAAAAATCAAAGCGTTGGAGGGGAAAATATTGAACTCTGTTGGTAAATCTTAGCTTCTCATTAAACAGGGACCTTGACAGGCTGGAGAAATGGGCTGATAGTAACCTCAGGAACTGGATTAATCAGAAGTGCCAAGTCCTGCACCTGGGGAGGAACAACCCCATACACCAATACGTACTGGGGGCCACTCAGCTGGAAAGCAGCTTGGCAGAAAAGGACCTGGGGATCTTGATGGAAACCAGGTTGAACATGAGCCAGCAATATGCTCTTGCTGCAAAGAAGGCCAATGGCATACTGGGCTGCATTAGGAGGAGTGTTGCCAGTAGGTGGAGGAAGGTGATCCTTCCTTTCTACTCATCACTTCGGAGGCCACACCTGGAGTGCTGTGTCCACTGGGCTCTTCAGTATGAGAGAGAGACGGACATACTGGAGAGAGTCCAGTGAAATGCCACTAAGATGACTGGAGCACCTCTCCTATGAGGAAGGGCTGAGAGAGCTGGGACTGTTCAGCCTGGAGAAGAGAAGCCACAAGGGGGAATCTTATTAATGTATATAAATACCTGAAGGGAGGGTGTAAAGAAGAAGGAGCCAGGCTCTTTCCAGTGGTGCCCAGTGACAGGACAAGGCACAAATTGAAACAAAGGAGACTCCTTCTGAACATCAGGAAACATTTTTTTACTGTGAGGGTGACTGAGTACTGAAATAGGTTGCCCAGAGAGATTGGACATGGTCCTGGGCAACACCTGCTCTAGGTCGCCCTCCTTGAGCAGGGAGACTTGGACAAGATGACCCCCTCAGAGGTCTCTTCCAACCTCAGCCATTCTTTGAAATAGGTCACATGTGTGTGGGCTGCATGTCTAAATGGGTATGTATTTTATAATCTTCAATAGGCAAAAAAGGATTTATATTCATTTACTGTTTTACTGAATAGTACATACAATGTTTGTGGAAGCTGGTGTTAAAATCCTTTTTTTTTTTTTTTAATCTGATGGAAAATGAATACTTAGGCTCATTCTGAAGTGAATATCTGGGCCTAACTCAGAATGGACTAGACAAATGCCTCACCCACGTATTTAAAATATCATTGTTCATTAAAACTGCTGTAAGAGATCTGAAGGAAGAATTGTCTGGGCACAAAAAGAAACACATTGCAAGGTGAGAGAAGAAAGACTCATGAGTGTAGACAAAGTAGGTGCTTTTTATGTGGAGTCATTAAGCATTGGCACAAGTTGAAATTTCCCAGAAGGGGAAAGAAAGACCAAAATAAACCCATCCCCTTCTACCCAAATACACCTGCTCCTAAAGTAGCCTTGGCTGAAGCCCTGCACAGCTGAGCTTATTTATTAATACAATCTTTACATGGCAAATAAGGTCAACTGCATATGTTATTGAAATACCTTACATTAGCTAAAGTGATAAGGGTGTGCAATAAGCACATGCAAGTATTTCTCTCCAGGTGTTTAAGATTTTTATACATTTCCTGGTTAGTGGCTAGCATTTGTGTTCACCTCACAGAGCTCATGAGATGACATTTATAAAATATCCTGGATTTCCATCCAAAACCTACTAAATTGTCCAACAGTTTATTATCGTTACAGCTGAAATAATTGCTGTAGATATCTGCCTCGCCTCTTTTGTGCTGCACAGTGGTTGCTGTACAGCAACTGAAACTGTAGTGCCCCTATTATCAAACTTCTATCACTACTTTTTTTTAACTTTAAAAAAAAAGTAACATCAATTTGATGATCTGCAGCAAGCATCTATGTAGGTCTTAAGACATTCATACTGTGAAAAACATTCACACAACAAAAGGTAGGTGGACAAGAAGATAAGTAATTGGTTACATGCCTGGGACTGCCCACAGGGTTTTGTTTTGTTTAAAAAGAAAAGCCTCTTTTTCTAGTTCCTTGAATATCATTACTGGCAGTCATGGTTTTAAATTGCAGTTTACTCTTTCAGTCCCCCTCTTGGAGAAAGGGCATATAGATACCAAGATCTTAAAACTTCTTTAACAGATAACTGATGTATTACTAACTCCAAAGCAGCTATTTTCTCCACAGAAATAATGGCAGTGGAACTGGCATGGTACCTCAACATTATGATAAAGATTTTGTGTGAACATTTTTGTTGCACTGTCTAATCAGATCACATAAAAGTTTATGCTTGGTGGGCAACTAGCAAAAAAGCAAAAGGAACATAAGAGGAGCCACACTGGCTCAGGCTATAGGTCCACATAGCCTAGTAACTCAGCTCCAACAGAGACTGGTGGCAGATGATTAGGAAACTTGTAAAAACAAAAGGCATATTTAGAGGGATCCTTTCAACCAATACAGGAGTAGATTCACCTCAGTTTCCAGTGAGCAATTAAAAGAAACAAAATTGAAAATAAACAAAAATTAAGCCCAACGCAAGGTTGATCATAGTTTCTCTGCTTACATGGCTGAGCTGACCCATTTTGACCAGTGCTCTTCACATCACTGACACAAGAATATTTACAAACATTTTTGGCAAGGAGCAAAAACACAAAGAACCCCAAATCCAAAACATTTCCCTTAAAGAGAAGAAAATAAGTCAGTTAAGAGATATTTGCATGCAGGTAATTTTGGTAGCAGGTTCTCATCAGTAACTAATAGTGGATTCAATGCTCTTAGGGGTCCTCTTAGAACTGATCTCTCTGGGTAGGGGTACACTCAAAGCTGAAAGAGTAAACGCTGCATATACATGTGGAAGGGAGGCATGAAAAAACCATCAAAACAAAACAAAGAATAGATCTTCCCACCTTTACATCTGGTGTCTGTGCTTAAAACAATTCCCTCCAACCCCCACCCCAAGGAATGAACACTGTATTGATTTGGACAGCTCAAAACCAACTCAAATATTTGTGTGATGAATAATTAGAATAGTTTGCTTTTCCCTTCCTCACCTTCCTAACCCCTTCTTCGGCCTCCCCCTCAAACAAAACAAAACAAAAAAAAGAAAAAATCCCCCTAGCTATCTCAAGCAGATTTTTTAAAATTATTATTATCACTGTTCATATGACTACCCAGTGGACCTCAGTTGCCCTGGGAAGTTGTCCTCAACAACTGGGCAGCTTCTACAGTTCCACAGCTGGTTTCTCAGCATACTCCATTATTTGACCCAAGAGAGCATTCAGAATACTTAATCACAGGCTATTAACTTTTCCCTCCTATAGTCTTGCTTCTTGATCTCCAGCTCCACTGCAAGTATACACATTGAGCTGTGGTTACAGGACTCCACTGACACACTCAAAGTACAGTTCTGTTGTTCTCTGGCAATACTGTAAGGCTGACATTTCAGTGACATTGGGCCAACTTTGACCAGAATGATTCTCTTTGCACATTGGTAAATCTATGCAAAACAATGTCTTTCCAAGCTGCTGTTGCTCACTGATGAGCTTGAAGCAGCAGTGGAGACATATAACACTTCATGAGAAATCCACTAATGAAAACTGCAGTGGTATTCCAAACGTCATTTAGGAAGAATAATCCAGGCAAGTCTGTATCATGAGTTTCTATTCGAGAACAGATCCTTAGAACAAGCTAGGTAAAGTAAAACTCAAGACTTTCCATTTTTTAAACACTGAGGAATATATCCACTAGTTAGAATAAACTCAACAGAAACTGAGACCATCAGAACTAGATTCTTTAAGAGGCAGAACCTCACTCTACCATTTCTAACTACCATTCCCACTAGGAATATGTTTTCAGGTACGCATGTATTGCATACAGCACCTTTTAAAGATCATGCTGTGCTTAAAGCTATGTTACCACAGAACAGAGCAAGTTTGTGTCCCTGGAAAATGCATACTGTTTCACTGTGTCCATCCTAATCATCCTGTTTCTCAAGTCCAGATGTCTCAGCCTTGAGCCATGTGCTGCACTGTTCATGTACTGATAAACTCGGAGAAGGAAGTTCTGGTCTATTCTGAGTCAATAGCAAAGCTGACACTGATTTCAATTGCTAAATCAACGTTCCTATTTTTCAAGGAGAAAATGTTTTAAAATATGTCTGAAAAACAAAAGCATTATTGCAGGAAAATTTATAAATGGAAATTGCAAATCACAACCTTGCATGTAATAATTCTTTTGGGGTGCTTCAAATGTAAAGCCAAGACATTAATCCATCTCTTTCATTTACATATATATATAAAAAATACACTAGCTTTTTACTGATGCTTGACACCCATTTTTTTTTTAGCTGATATGCTCACCTACCTTCTAAATCAATAAGGAAAACAAGAAATGTACCCTCAATTGCACAGATATGCTTTTTAAAAGGGGTTGGGGTTTTTTTGGTTTTGGTTGGTTGGGGTTTTTTAGTTTTAATGGCTTTTCAGTGTTTAGTAGTAACAGTGTTAATAGGAAAAGAAAATTAGAAACTAATTTTTTCCATTCAGAACTCATTTCTTCAATTTAGATAATATCTTTATGCAGGCTCTCATGTGCACCCTATTATATTTTGGGCTACTTCCCTGCCCCTCCCCCCCCCTTTTTTTTTAAACCCGTAAACCACACAGGTCTACAAGAAAAAAATCCCTTTGCATCTCCTCCATACATAAGCAGTTCAGAAAACATGCTCTTCCATCTCAGAGCTCAAAGCAAATTTCTCCAAACTAACTATTCCCTTCAAGGCCCAACCATTTTTTTCTTCCTTTGGCCACATAAGTAAATCCCAGATATCATCAGCCCTTCATAATACCAAGATGGCAAGAAGAGGTAAAGAATGGAAAACCGCACTGAGGTTTTGAATTTGTATCAGAACAATGCATTGACCAAAAGATCTCCTATTTCATTTTCTGTAGTTTGATTCATTCCTTCACTTTTGAAAAAAAGCAAACACCCCCCTCTTTGATATCAATTCATTCAATTTGTTGTTCATTCAAGTCAAGAAACAGAATTATATAAACTCCTTCCCCAATTTAAAACACAGCTTTTAAAATATATTTAGACATAAATGTATATAACCTGTTAACAGCTTTGAATTCTCCTTTGGGAGTCTTTAGGGAGTTCGTGTTTCATAGAACAGGAAGCTGGTGTCGTCTTCAAAGGTGAGCTGGTTTTGCTCTTAACATAAGCAAACGCTATTTATATAAGCTAATTATAAAGTCTGACCTTCGTATTTTTACTTTCCTGTAGTATTCACTGTACAACACTATCTGTACATAAAAGTGGAGCAGAAGATCCAGGCAACATTATACACATCCTTGCTAATGTATAACTAGTTAGGAATACTAAGAGAGGCTGGAAATTTTACTGGAGTTAAACAGAGCTAAGAGAAAGGGTGTATATCTTTTAGGCAATCTTGCACTATCAGTCTAATTCCTTACTGGGCTTGAAAAGCATTACTATACGTTTATTGCAAAACTGCAAATAAAAACCCCAGTAGTTCTGGTACAACAGACTGACCAACATGGGCATCAATAATGCACAACCCTTCCAGGGTCCACGGGGCTTTGGGTGAGCAGAGGGCTTGACTGAACCACTTGCAGAGGAAGACTGTATATGTACACTATGCACCCATAATTATAGTTTGAGGTTAAGGATGACTTGCCTTCTGATGTTCCCTTCCTAACAAGTCTGTAATATATGCAATAGCTGACATGCCCTGTAGCAAAGCAAAGCTAACTCAGTGGCAAAACCAGGACAGAATATTACAACATGGCTTAGTGTATTTCAGTACTAGCTACATTTTTTAAAAATAATATAATTTATTATGAAACAAAAAAATATTGAAACATAATATTAAAGAACCACAGAGAAAACAGACACCCCCCCCCCCCAAACCCTTTCTTATAAGAAGTGAAGAACTTGATCAAAATCCGGAAGCTAATACTATCCCTAAAGCTTCTCTACCTGCCCCTTCCCCATCCTGCTAACCGACCGTGCTTCCAGCAGCACATTAGCATAACATGGAGTTAATCAGTGCTGCTTCAGAAGGAAAATGCCACCTAATGAACCCCCAGTGGCACTTTCCTGTGCACCAGGTGCTTTTGCTGCATGTGTACCAGCCTGGAACAGATCAAGACTACCTGTTTAAGTTGTGAAGTCTGACATGCCCCAAGCTGTGCAGTGTTAGGAATGATGAATTCAGATGCAGTAATGATCCATGCACTCTCCTTCTTTGAAGACCCTCTGATGCCAAGTTAGACTCTAAGATTAGTGGTATGTGAATGGTACTGCAAGTAGTTCCACTTTTAAATATGTTCCTACAGAAATAAAAAAACTTGAGTAGCTACTTTTATGTGAACTCAGATGATTATTAAATGCTTATAAAACTGTAATTAACATAGATCTGCCTCCTTGTGTAGGATTATGGTATGGACATTCACATAGCTGGCAGACTTATTTCTGAACCAATATTCTTGCCTGACTTTATAGGGCAAGATTTACAAGTATATCTCAGTTAAAGCACAACAGATTTGTAGAAGAGATCAGTTTCAATTACAGCAGGGAAAAAAAAAACCCACAAACCTTGTAAAATCCCAAAGGAACTTCATATTTTTTCCTGTATTTTTGCTGATTTTAATGTCAATATTTCTCTAAATTTTAAGCCTTCCTCAAATCCAGGGACTTAAAGTTATCATTATGTCTCTTGCTGGAACAATAGCTACAAACAGCTAATAGAACATATGGTTCCTTATGTGTAATGCTAGGCACACCTGGATGATGGAGAAAGCTGCGCTATACAGCTTTAAAAAAAATTTTTAAAGCTGTAACTTTCAAAAGTCAGTGTAACAGGAGCTTGTTGTAGGATGCAATTTCCAAGTGATGTCTGCATCTCCCTGGTATTTCATTGCATTGTGAACAACACACTGCTTAGCTCCTTTGCCCCATAAAGGGACGGTTGCAATTAAAAGGAAAAAGCTTTCAGAAAGGGTCCTTTAAATGACCTTTTTCAGGAGTGGAAAATGATCACTTCCACGAATTTCTCTGTCTGCCTAGAGACAGAAGCACTGTAAAAGAGGGTTGGCTGCCTGCTCTGGACCTGAGCCACCCTGGGAAAGCACTGCACACAACCAGTTAGGGTGCGAAGCAACAAAAGTGTACTTTATGCTCAGTTAATGGGCACTTTCATCAGTCAATAAGGATATGGCCAGCCTTCTTAATTTCCAAAATCTCTCTTAAATCCACCTTATACTCTGGTATTTTAGAGCTATGCTTACGTGCTAAGAGCACAGAGTACACAAGGCGGGAAAATGGAAGAGAGTCTCTATACATTTACAAGATAATAGTGATTAAGTCATTTACAACCACAAACAAAAAGCATGACTGACTGACATTTTGAAGACTTAATCTGTCTGATGACTTCTTTGGAGAGATAACAATTTATAATAGATGAAGATCTGCACCTTAACCTTTTAGGTTTTTATCTAAAAAGCTTTGTTTATGGCTTTGAAAGTTTAAAACATAATCTTTTAAAACAAAAATGTTAAGGTCAGAAGCAGCTGTTTTTCACAATGTTAAAGTACAAGATCAGCACTACTTCATTAAAACTTTGGAGAAACAGAGTGGCAAGCAATATTTTAGCATTCTTTTAACAAGCAATTCTCTTCTATTTTCACTGACACTCAAACATAGCATCTCTAGTGAATCAGAAGGCAGAACAACATCTCTATAACAGTATAGTTATAACTCATATATGATAATATTATAACACTAACTTGTGTTATTGCTTATCTCAAGCAGTTTAAGGAACAAATCCATTATTAAACTAGTTTTATTGTGATCATTATGTTTCCTCAACATAAATATGTTCTGCTTAAAATTCAAGGTAACATTTCATAGGGAAGTATTTGGGAGGCTGCAGAAATCTATTTTAAATGTCATTGAGACAATCACACTGTTTGTAGGTTCTTAGTATTTTGTTCCTTTTAGCCTTTCTCATTTTCTATTCCTTCTGTAGGAGGCTACATACTGATTAGTTTCTTTTACCTTATTGTGGAGCTTTCCCTCTTCCCTTCTGGGATCTCTCTCAATAGAGAAACCAGCATGTTTTAGAACTTTCTGCTGAAGTTTCTTCCATTCTCATTTTCTATTTAACATAACAAGGCATAATTTTGGCAGAAAACAACTGAGCCCCCAAATTAAGAGTTAGTACTGCAATAGTTCATGAATCAATTACATCTATTGCTACAAATGCAATATATTTTGGTACTTGAGAGAGGACTTTTTCTCAGAAGTAAATGTTACTATGGTCCGAATCAAATTGGAAAAACCATTTTCACAAAAAATATCTGAATAATTGTCAGTAAACATGTAAGAAAACCTTATGAAGGAGTTCTAGGCACCTCACATTCTTCTGAATGAGAGAAAGCCAAACTGAATTTAAAAAAAAAAAAAAAAGATAAAAGCTTTCTATAAAGATAGATGACTTCAGAAGGAAAGCTTATATTAGGTATACCACAGAGAAATTTTATTTAAATCAGGAGAGCTTAATGATATCAATAGCAAAAAGAATGCCACAGTGCATTACAAGAAAGAAATTGTAGAACCATTTGAAGAAAATTTAGATTGTAATTCCTATTCCTGTCTCACGTGGTGTTGTGGTTTAGCCCTAGTCAGCAACCAAGCACCACACAGGCCTTCACTCACCCTCCCCCCCACAGTGGGATGGGGGAGAAAATCAGAAGAGCAAAAGTAAGAAAACTCCTGGGTTGAGATAAGAACAGTTTAATAATTGGAACAACAACAACAACAAAAATTGTAATGAGAAGGAAAACAATAAGAGAGAGAGAGCGGAACGAAACTCAGGAAAAAACCAAGTGATACAACGGGCCACCACTCGCCGACCGATGCCCAGCCAGTCCCCAGGCAGCGATCGCTGCCCCCCAGGCCAACTGCCCCCAGTTTCTATACTGAGCATGACATCATACGGTATGGAACAGCCCTTTCGCCAGTTTGGATCAACTATCTTGGCTGTGCCCCCTCCCAGCTTCTTGTACGCCCAGCAGAGCATGGGAAGCTGAAGAGTCCTTGACCAGTGTAAACATTACTGAGCAACAACTAAACCATCAGTGTGTTATCAACATTATTCTCATCCTAAATCCAAAACACAGCACTATACCAGCTACTAGGAAGAAAATTAACTCTATCCCAGCCAAAAACAGGACACATGGGTAAAAAAAATTATTTACAAAACAGTTACCATGACTAACTAGGGAAAAGTTAAGGTCAAGAAATTTCAAATGCCTGGACCTGAATATCTTGGCACCCAGCCAGAGTTTCATACAACAAAAAGGAAGCTACTGTTCTGTTAATGCTTTAATGGTAAAATAGGGTGACCCAGGTAACTGGAAAACTTAGCAGCCTGACATGAACCGCAGACAAATCCAACACAGGAGGAATACAGATATAAGAAATTAACAAATTATTAAAAAGTGATGTTATAATTAATGTCAAACAGTATGAGTAAGTGGAATACAGGTCTTAGGAAAGGAAAATGTGATAGTTTTTTATGAGATTACAAGATTTTTTTTTTTTTATTTTTTTTTTTAATGGAAAATTGATGCAATGCAGTGAGACTCCAAGGCATTTAACTTGTACCACTTCATATCTGAAGTGATACAACAAGATATTGCAACTGTATTTCACAAGTTAAGTAGATTAAAAGCAGGCAAACATACAGGTTTCATACGTAATTAAGAAAGAGGACCTTTATTAATCTAGTCATGTTTCTAGAGAGGTTGCTGCATGGATTTGTTCTAGCCCTTCTCTAAGTATTTTTGCAAATAACCTGGTGGGGGAAGGATGTCTAAACCACAACACTTCTCAAGTGATATAAAGACTGAGATATAAAGACTAAGACAGAGGAACAAAGGAAGTTATACTGTAATTACTGAAAACTTTTAGCATTCTTACTAGAAAAACTCCTTATAAAACCCTTCGAGCTCTGAAACCAGATCATTGCCCACCTTAAAACAGAAGTTTATTCAACAGGACATGCACCGGCTGTGAGTGACTAACAGCCAATACATCAGTTTCCCTCAATGAGATGGCTCCTCTGTCCCTGGCTTAACTGAAAAGATGGAGGACCTTCTTGCAGTTCAAGCGATTCAAGAGTGGTTAGCTTGTGAATCTATTCGTAGTTTTTATTACATGGATGGATTTGTTCTGACCTCCTTTAGGTAGTACTAATTTTGCTGAACGTAAAATCATATATATTAAAAGATATATTGAACTAGATCTGGCTGGCATGAAGGCATGAAGTTACCTTTATTTATAGAAGCCTACATGGTGCTGTGCTTTGCCTTTGTGGCTAAACAGCATCCTTCTCATGGGCTGCAGTCCTTCAGGAAACACCTACTCCACCATGGTCCTCTGCAGGGGAATCCCTGCTCGGGTGCCTGGAGCACCTTCTCCCCCTCCTCCTTCTCTCATCTTGGTGTTGCAGGGCTCTTTCTTACACTTTATTCCTCACCCCTCGCTGCTGGGCAGCATTTTGCCCTTTCTCACACAGGCTTTCCCCGAGGTGCCGCCATCGTGGCTGCAGGGCTCAGCCGTGCCCTGCGCTGGGGCCGTTGGAGCCGGCTGGAACCGGCTGTGTCCGGCACGGGGCAGCCCCGGCCTCTCCTCACAGAGGCCGCCCTGCAGCCCCCCACTGCCACAGACAACCAATACATATATGTCATATATAGTCAATGTATGGTCTTTCTTACGTGGGTGGCCACATGAAAACCTCAAAGATTAAGCTCTTGAAAAGTAATTCAGAGGGAAAAAAAGAAGGAATTTATTATGAAGGAAATTGAAAGGGGAGAGAAGAAAGCTATTCAAGATTCAGACTTGCAACAGGCTGGAGCCTGCCAGGATGGAGAGCAGCTCTGCAGAAGATGACATTGAGCTCTTCATAGGTAGCAAGCTGAGCTTGCAGCCTGCCCTGACAGCAAAGACAATCAACTGCATCCAGGGCTGTATGAACAGGAGCACAACTGTTCATGCAGTTGAGTGAAAGGATTAGCTGACTAGGGCTGAGTGAAAGGATTATCTCCCCCATACTCACACTCTCTAGACCACATCTAGGCATGGCACCCAGTTTTTTGTCCCCCGGTACAAGACAGACATCAAACTGAAGCAAGATCGGCTGGAGGACTTGCTCTGTGAGGGGAGGCTGAGGGACCAGGGCTTGTTCAGTCAGGGAAGAGGTAGCTACAGGAGACCTAACAGCAGCCTCCCATTGCCTATGGGGTGGTTACTGGGGAGACTGAGCCATGCTCTTATTGTGGTGCATGGTGGGAACATGAGACACAAAGGGCAGATACTGAAACATGAGAAGCTCGAACTAGGTAAAGAGAAACTTTTCCCCCCATAAGGACAGGTATGCAGTGGCACAGGTTGCCCAGAGAGGCTGTGTCATCTCAGCCCTTGGAGGTTTAAGACTCAGCCAGAAAAAATCCCAAAAAACCTTGTCTGACCTCATAGCTGCCGCTGTTTTGAGCAAGAGTTTGGTCTGAAGACCTTCCAGGGTCCCTTCCAACCCAAGTTGTCCTATGATTCAACAGATATATAGTAAGCAACTCAGAAACAAGCCGCCTGATGCTCTATTTATGAGTTTTCTGTAAAAAGTAAGAGTGCAATCAGAAAGAAAGTGCATTTACATTTAGCCACTGGTGAAAAAGATCGAGTTAGCAAGCAGAATATTTTGCTTGCATAACATAGCAGGCTTAAAATTGCCATAGTTCAGTGATAATCAAGAAATGGATTTTTATTTCTGTGGGAACAGACGAACATTGAGAACAGTCTGTTTCAAAAGCAGCACAACAAAACAGCCCTTCCCCCGGCATTCCCCATGAAGTGAATTTTAAAGAAAAGGGAGAATACCAGACGATCAAAAAGTGTTCTTCACATAAACTTTTCATTTTGACATACATGCATATTTAATATAATACAGAAATCTGACTGTGATGCTTGATTTTGAAAATGTCATTGAAGCTGACATGAAGCTTATTTTGTTCTCTTTTCCACAGAGAAATTCTTGATATGATGAAAAGATTCAGACTGAACAAATGTGGACCATGCCCCAGAGAGCTTTGCAAGCTCTGCAGCAGCTGCAGTGGGAGGTAGGCACTCAAAGGTAGGTGCCCCATGTAAGCAAGTGGAGCGGAAAGCAGCACACACTCAGTAACCTAACAGCAGAAATAGTAAAGAAACAGTAACAAAAACCACAATTCCCTTTTCCCTCAAGTTTCAGTGGAGCATCTGAGATGAACATTAGTGTAAATAGTGGGCTAGCAGTCTATGTGATTTCAACCCCCTTGATGTTACTGACACAACCTATGATGCACACAATATTCATGCTGTGCTGCTGTTGGAGTATGACAACAGTGATGAGCCAAAGGGCTACACAGCCATCAGTACATAGGGGATATGTCACTGCTGTTTGTAGATAGATGTCCAAATACAACCTACATGTATCACTGGGATGACAATAGCGTAACATATTGATTTAACACAGACTCCTCTAGAGCTGAGAAGTTGGAACATTGTTATTTTCCTAGGCTTTTCTTTTTTTAGTAGCACTTTATTTCCTGTTCTAAGGCCCACCTCTGTTCTTCTGAGAACTTTGAAATTTTACCCGACCCTACTTCCATTCAAATTAAATTCAGTGCCAATATATTCCGAAGTTGTTCCAGTAAGCCATTTATAAAGGACAATTTTGAAGGAATCTTTCTCTACCTTTGCACTCTATTATCATCTTTCCATCTTACCTACATACATGCCAAAGGAGATTCTCTTAAGGAAACTAAAATCAGCATAAAGGCTTATTATTTGCTTTTAGGGTTGTGAAGAGGAAGAGATAAGTTACTAAGCCAGTATTTGTCATCAAGAAAAGTAACCAATTTATCACCAGTCCAAATAACCATAGTCTGAGAATCTAACAGTGGAACAAATGGAGCAACCAGATAAGTAAGCCCGGAATTCTGGTGCTGGCAGCCTGCAGGAATTAAAAACAAAACTTAAAATAATGAATGTCTAGACAATAATTTAGACAGCAATAAGTAAGAGTTGTTAAGCAGAATTATGTCCCAAGTGACTCAAAGACCCAACAAGAGACCCTGTTATAAACTTCATTGTCACACTGTTACCTCGCTGTAAAATAACTCCCGAAACACGGAGTATGTTTAGAGAGGAGACATTGCTTCATTCTGCACCGGGTGCAAGGTGGAAAACTTCCACAAATCGAGCACACCTATTGCAATTCTTTGTCAGTATTTATACATAAAAGTTAGCACACCACGCCTATCTAATACATAATCATCAGCCTAACTAATCATCCTCTTCTTCCATTGGTCCGTATTTCCTCCGCTTCGAATTAAAGTCACAGTATGATTTAATTCACTGCGCATGCTCACAAGGGGGGGGGGAGTCCTTTCGTCCCCTAGTTGGGTCGGTGGTTGCGATCTCCCCCTGCCGCCTTTACCTTTCCCCTAGTTACTGTGATTCCTGTTGTTTTCATGGTTGTTGTGGTGTCCCTTTATTTTTACAGCTTTCCCGGTAAGAGGATGTTCCTGTTATTGGTCTTTGAAGGGTTACAGCTTCGCATTCTTTTAGGACAAACATATGCTTGCTAGGAAAATATGCAGTGCCCGTACCCTCTTATCTAACTTAGGCATTATCTAGTACCTTGAAGATTCTACAATTCTCACAGTCTCGTATGCTAGTTTCTATTTCTGTCTATGATTCTCACACTCTAGTATGTTAACTTCTATTCTAACTGTGATCCTTTCTTAACTACTAATAACTCTTACACTATTTCTATTACGATTTCTATTTTATTCTAAAATATTCTGAAATACATGCTCATATACTAAAATATGCTAAAATGCATCCTAGTTATACACAATTCAAGGTGACAACACAACTCCAATCTAGTATCGTTATAGTTTTTGTACACCTAAAAAATACTGAATAGAAGATATATCTCTTTAAAAATATTTCCTTTGTTTTCAGATCAATAGTAGAAACTTCTGAACATGTATAATTCTCAAAGTTCCTGTTTTCAACCAGAATATGTTCTCAATTAAATAAAAATAAAATAAATTAAAAAAAAAAAAAAAGACCAGACTCTCCTGGAAACTATAACATTTTTAAAAATCAGGTTTGAATTGCTCTAGATATAAGGTTTATCTTATAACAATCTAAGCATGGAATAGAAGACTTTTGTTCACATCTTAGCCATTGCAGTAAGAAACAGAAAACAGATGACCTAGAAGTCAGCAATGGTCTGGTTCCTCCTTTAAACTCATAGTTCCTTTACCACTTAAAATCAGATTGCTTTCATCATCTTAATTTTTTATCACTAACCTGAGTGGAGCAGAAGTTCAAACACCAATTTTGAAAAAGTCTTGTTCTTAGTTGAAGAAAACTTGCAATACAAAGTTTAATGCCAAAGTTTTCAGTGTAAGGAGATTCACTAGTAACAGAATAATATTTCATTAATAATGGTCAAAAACTCTGTCAGGTGGTTGGACATCTAATAGCTTACTTTTTTCTGGTGGGTTTTAGGTTTTTTGGTTGTGGGGTTTTTTTCCTGTGGGTATTTTTTTTTTTTTTTTTGTTAAGCCTAAAAGTAGAAGTTACTCATCAAGAAGCCTTATCAAGGAGAATGTTTCAGCCACAAGTGAAATTAATTATGCAGCACTGCTAGTAGAGCAAGGCTCCATTTAAAGTAATTATCACCCCAATTAGAAATCAAAGAGAATTAATATCAGGACTTTATTTGCATCAGGTAAAATTTGTAAAGCTGTCCAGATCCCATTATAAGTTTTGGTTTATAAGGCAATATTTCAGCCCATTTGTACAATATTTATGTCAGAAAAAAACCCCCAAACCCCCACACCTACAGAAAACTTAAATGTAAAGGGAAACCTCTTCCTCCTTTTGTTCTCATCATTTGTGATTACCCCTCATCTCCTACAGTGCCCAGTATAAAATGCATTGGGAAATGTACCGAGACCTATGAGGTTCTTAGATCACCCCATCCTCCAAAAGATTCACCAACCCAATTTAGTCAGTCAAGGTGATTATTACAATCCTTCTGTGTCCCACTGAAGCAACTGCTGCAACACAAGGGTTTTTGCAGCCCTGAAGATACAGAAGTCTTAAATAGGCTTACTTATTTCTGCCAAGCTAACCCTTCTTCCAATTAATAATCTCCAAACTTTTTCTTACTCTGGCATTTTTCTACCTGTAACCACCTGTTTCATCATTATAGTAGCCAGCAGTTTTCAATGTCTTGACAATATTATTACTTTCATGTACAGATCACCAGCCAAATTCAACCAGCATACTTATTTACCTTGAAGAACTGCCAGATATGGCCTAAACTCGCCTTATTACTTGAATTTTCTCTGCCTACAATAAAGTTCTCCTCATCAAAGAAAGAGCAGGGAACTCAGGTAAGGGATGTGCCTTTAGTTGGTAAGATTAGTTGTTTATAATACCACACAATCTGCTTTCAAACTACTCTCTCCCCTTCCAGTATTTACAATAGAAAGAATAATGGGCTAACAGATAATGCCTCTTCCATAATGTTAATAGAGATAATTGTTAGCTGCTTTTTGGTTGTGTGCCTGAGTTTTCAGTTCCACTCAAAGATGTGAAGGGATATTTGCTACTGTGCATTTGATAATGTTGATTCCTCAGTAATGTTTTTTTAATTGTGTTTTGTTCTTTCCTTACATTATTTTCCAGAAATAAGTATTAAACATTCTCCCTCCAAAATCCTGTTTTAATCTGGCTCAGTCCTCGGTCCAAATCAAAAGGTTTTTGTAATGCTACAGTCAGAATAAGCATTCTGGTTTAATATTTTCTATGTCCCTATATCTAACAGCATGCTAATGTAAATATAAAAGATAGCTCTACTAAGTATGGCTACAATTAAAGTTTAGCTAGCCCTTCCCACCCTAGTTTTAAGCTGTTTGTAATTTTGCCAAAATACTTAAAAATGAAACAGTCTGGTTTGGTGGATGCATTAGTATTTCCTTTACTGGAGAAGATCAATAAAAATAAAGCTTGCCTATCTGAGAGTGAGTAACAATAGCAAAACAATGTTTTATGTATTTTGGAGGTTAAATATGCACATCTGTTGCCTCCCATATCTTTCAGAATTTTCAGTTTGGCATAGTAACCATTTTGGAATAGTAACCATTTTGGAATAAGAATTCTTCCCAAATCACAACAAAAATAAGTTAATCGGAATTTGTGCACATTGAAGAGGGTTTCTTCATGCTTCTACATGAATTAACTCAACTTCAAGACCTTCAAATAGTAAGCATAACATACAGTAGTAATCTTTAGAAGGTGCTAAAGTTTTGTTTCCTTTTATTCTTTCATTCTTTTAATATTATCTTCATCTAGATACAAAGTACTAGGAAAATCTCATTTTAAAGTGAAATGAATATGAAAAGTACTGTGTCCTATAACATTTTTCAATGAAATTGGCTTAGTCAAAATTGACGATGCTCCAGTGCAGTTTAAGCATTATTGCCACGAAATGAAGTTGTGTTTGGAATTACTTTTACTACTCATGATTTATTTATATTGGGTAACCTGTGTATTTCGACATATATTGCACTTCAACATCCTCAAATGAAGGAGCTCCACTGACAGTATCCATTCCATGTAAAAGAAAAGAAATCTAATGGATGATCTAGAAGAGGAAGTGGAACAATTCCAGGCACTACAAGGATCTCAAAAAGTAAGAAGAAAAGGGCAACTGTAACATGCTGCAGAGAGGAGGTATGTTAGAACCTCAGTATCTTCAGCAGATACTTCAAAGGATACTCAGAGTAGTACAGAGCTGTTTTTCTCACATTGTAGGAATACAGAAAGAATTTATTCTGAAAATTTGATTTCTTTTTTTAACCTGAGAAACCAGAGATAGAATACCCTGCCATTTCTATTTTAGTATTTTTTTAAAAAAATCTTTCATACTTAAAACAGTATTCACCAATTGATACAATAATTTGGTCTTGTTTTAAATAACCTGTCCTCTTCCTTGTCTTGGAACTGCTGCCTGCATCCTTCACAGATTCTTCTTAGCCTAATACAATATATTTATTTCCTCTTCAGGAACAAATATATTGGTAAACATGATGTAAAAATTACACTAAGTGGCAGCAGGCTGTACAAATATTCAACATTTACAGACACATAAAGCTCCTTTAGAACTGGGATGGGGTGTTTTGGTTTTTGGGGTGGGGGTTTTGTTTTTTTAAGAAACAGAGCTATCTTTTTCACAGGTGAAAAACACTACCTGTATTTATTGTGAGAATGATTCTTAAATTGGCAAAGAAAAGCAAAGCTGTAATTTCACGTGGACAACACAATTTCAATATTGTACTGAAGATTCTTTTCACAGTATCTTTCAAAAAGAATGGGACATGTTGCATTACCCTTTGCCCCACTTATTTTCCATAGTTAGTTAGCAACCAACCAGTAGCAAAATTTAGTGCTTATATATGGTGCCAAAGACTGACAGAATAATGCCTTAAACTAAAAAGCTCACACAAAAGGCAGCCTTAGAATTGTATTAAGAAGAGAGTAATAGCAAAGCCTTGTTTGTAAAGTAATTCCAGGTCATATTCTAAGTCTTGTAATAATTATCTAGAATATTGAAAGTGACTGTGCTCATTTTCCTTGTTATCACACTGATGTCAAGTTCCTATATGTTGGAACATTCAAATGCCATTCTGCTGAACATGTTCATAAAGCGAAACCTGTATAAACTGTATAAAACTGTAATAATTAGACTATGAGATTAAAATTATTTACTAGAATTCTGTTTGAAAATCAGGTTCCTTTACTGCTATTGCAATCTCTCTGTGCTCTGGGATAGATGCCATTTCCTTAAAGCTAGTAATCCTAACCACCATTTTTCAGATCATAGTGAAATTTAAACCTTTTCTTGTATTTCCTATGAACTTGACTAAAATACCAGAATGTTTTCCTTACATACTGTCACTTTTCAGAGATACTTTCTGCACCAGACCTTGATGTTTCATATTAAGTTCATACTTAATTTCCTGAGTGTTGGAGGTGTGCCAGAATGGTCAGGAATGGTTGTGGGTGTGTTGTTCAGGGGTTTAGGGTCTGGGGTTTGGGGATTTTTTTTGTTTTGTTTTTAAATTTTAGAACATATAAATGGACTATTAGCTTTCATTTCTGGATCCTGCTAACCTGGCAGTATAGCCTCAGGAGCGGGAAGCCAAACACCACAATGCCAGCGGTAGCACAAACTTTCTCCTTTTGGCTACAAAAGGACCATCCTGTCGTGAGAAAGGAAACAAGTGACAATCAGTTGAAAAAAACAACCCAAATTCCCCAAAAACCCATGCTGTGCAAAGGTAAACCAGGGTTCAAAGTGACTGGCCATTATTACAGATTGCAGTGGGCAATCATCTTGTAACCTTTAGCCATCCTTTAAGAGTGTGTGTTCTGCTCAGCTTTAAATACTTCATTTACCTTTTCCTATGTTTTGTACTTGTTTAAGTTTCCCATTTATTATTTTCCTTTTTTGATGTCAGCTTCTCAATTGCTCCAGAGCCCTATTTATTCTGCTAGCAAGATACAAGACCAGTATAAGGCTTAGTTCCTTCCAATCCACTTGGTTTGGGCAAAATTCAGAGAGATAGCCCTTTCAATAACTTTGAGGATTATCAGAGAGGGGTATAAGTGATGTGCTGCAATTGCTCTAAACATTGTTCTATGGCTCCATTGTTTTAAACTGGTTTAACACAGATGTTCTTAAGCTTTATGATTGTGATGATTCGACTCTTGTTCAGTTTGCTTTTTGAGCAACCTAACAATTGTTTTATAACACTTTCTAGCTATGAAAAAGTCAAGAGACATTCTTGAGTCAAACAAATATTTAAATAGCCTACAAAAATCCTTTCCTGTCTAAAACAGAACAGTTGGTACTCTTACAAAAGAAACAGACATTGAACAGAAGACAGGAGTGAATTAGGTCCCTTAACTTTCCAGACATAGTCGTTATCTGCTGAATTGTTATTGTCATTGAATTGTTATACGTGCGTAGCCATTTTCTACCGTATGTGCCAGAAAACAAGAGAGAGAGAGGGGAGGGGTCATATCAAGTACATCTTTCCTGCTTTTTACTTGGAAAAATATTTTGGATCAGTTTTGAAGGGTGGTTTGTTTGGGTTTGTTTTGTTGGTTGTTGGGTTGTTTTGTCCCCGTCGGGGGGGGGGGGGGGGGATGGTTTTGGTTTGTTTGTTTTTTTTCCCAGTTCATCAATTCAAATCAAGACAATAAATTATTTACACAGCCCTAGAAAAAGATCCCGAATCAGTTACACCAACAAAATACAAAATGTCAATATTAGAAGGTTTAAATTAACATAAACCCTTAAACCAAAACATATTTATCTTCAGGAATAGTATAGGTGAGCACATCTGTGTTCTACAGCTTTTCTCAGTACTCACCATAGGGTCATACTGAATTATCTAGAAAGATTAGAAGTCGGAAACTGCTTGTAAGAGTGTAAGATTTAACATGGAAATACCTATTAGAACCCTGATATCTTAGAAGTTGGAAATAGGTCTCAGTTATTCTTGTTTATGTCCATTGGCAATTTAGATAATTATACCCATGAGAGTCTGACAAGGTGGATTTGATATTTCTGGGAGAACTACATCTAGCCATATCAAATAAGAAAATAAGAGCATGGAAAGTATACAACAAATGAATTCAGTTTGAAGCTAAATTGCACTTTCAGAGATCTCACTTTATAGATACATAGCAAGATGCTGAAACATTGTGGAAAAGATGCTATGCTTTTAAGTCCTAGTTTTTCTATGTATTTTCAGCACCTAATCTGAGATAAGTGATGTTTGGGAACAGTCACTAGGAATCAGCAAGATGCTGCTTTTACTGAGATATTTCAGGTTTTCAAGGATGTAGCGGTAGATAGAGAGCTAGGAAATTTTCTTGATCTAAATGAATGGATATCTAGATGTACTGATAGAAAGAAGCTACTTTTTTTACTAGCAGGTTTGTGGAGTGAAACAGTTGGTATGAACACTCACAGTAGACAAGTTTTAGGAGGGGCTTATTTCAAGCTACCTCTTGCCTGGTCCCATTGTCTGAACACTCATCAGCAGTTAGAACTTCATTAGGTGCATGCCTGGAGCTCATCACCTGCTGCACTTTAATCTGAAAGGAATCACATCAGAAGAAGTGAGAACAGAGGAGTGATTTGCTTTAACAGCACATGGCTGATCTGTACAAACAGACACACTAGAGACAGAGGTGGTTAAGGTATGCAGTGACTTACATTCAAGGACTGACTCCCTAGGTCTAAGAGGCCTCTACTGAAATTAGTAGTCGCAGGTTCGAGAAAAAAGTAAGTAGAGGAGGTACTTCATGTCAACGTGCACTTAGGGTCTAGAACTCCTTACTGCAGATACCATGAATACTGTAAATTTATATGCATTCAAGGAGACACTGGACAAGTTCATGAGAAATCCACTGTATTTCTAAATACAGAGAAACATCCAGATCAAGTAGTAATCTGTGAGCTGGAAACAGCAGGGCTGGAGAGACAGAGCAGGTCAATCTTTAGCTGGACCCAGTAAGGCCGCTAATATTCCGTGTTCCCATTTTCATTACAGATTCTTTCCAGTGAACAAGGAAGTATCAGGCTAAAAATGTAGCAATAACTATAGAAAAAAATATTGCTACAAGTCTAATGAAAATGATTTGTGCAGTCAATATGAATTAATACTTTCGGATATGAACATGCTTAATAGATGCTTCTGAAAACATATGTATGAAGTAGACTACAACAGAAAAAAACAGAAATGGATGAATCTCTTCTGCTTTTCCCAAAGCAAACAGGCCACTTCAATTTGGAGGGAAAGTGTTAGTTATCTACATTTGCTTTAACAAGAACGAACACTAATTATAATTCATTTCTTGCTCTGGCAAACCTGTTTGACTTTCTCACATTTCTTTAGTGTGACTGCCCAAGAGATCTGCACAGCAAAAGAACAGATAACTAATCTCAGACTACTCTGGTAGTCAACAAGAAGCTAGTTCAAAAGTGAAACAGTTACAGCTGTGAAGGTCTACATATATAAAGCAACAAGATTTTTAATGAGGCCGATTGATAGGTATGGAAAAAAACAGGCGAGCTTTCCAATGTGGGAGCTCTTTTTCTGGGTAAAAAGAAATCTCATTACCTGAAGAAAATCTTAGGTGCTGAGAAGTACAGTGTTCTTGCAAGGCATACACAGTAGTCTAATAAGTAATACAGGGGTTTGGCTTTTTTCCCCAAGATATATGTGTTGGTCTAACAGTGGCACTTCTGACAAACTCTCTTCCTCTACAGTTATAGTTGGGTGAATATAGGTAATTTAAAATTAGACTTGTCAAATATTGGATAAGTAAGAAAATCAGTTATGTTAGTTATGGTTAGAAGTAGGGATATGCCACTTTTATGTCAGGTCTGAAGACTAGATTGAGAATTCTGCAGATATTTAATAACTGAACAGCAACCCCCAAGCACTGGAAATAATAAAAAAGTGACACTGAGTACAGACAGACTCATTGCAAACATTGAAGACAGACTTCACCACACTGACTAACCAAATTCAGTGCTGCAATTCATTAGTCCTGCAAATCACTGCAAGTGATAGTCAAGTTTTAAGGTAACACTAGCTATCTAAAATTTCACTTGTCTACAAATTATTCTCCCATATTGCAATTAGTGTGAAAACAGTAAGCATTTTTTCTTGTTACGTTCTGGTTAAGCCACCAAGAAAAATAATTTACAATAACTAGAAAAGTAATTTTCTCTGTGATAATGCAAAAAAAGCAACCACCAACAACAAAAAGAGTAAAGTACTAAATGGTTTTATTCCAATAAGCTCAGCTTAGAAAGGAGACCTAAATAATATAATTATTCAGGATTTTAAAATCAGTATACCAGCAGCTTCATTTTTAATACAGGCAAAATGGCAATTCTGTAGACCTATTCGCATGACTAGTCTCAAAATATCCACTGATACTATTTATCCAGCTAAGGTTTTGACCCTGTGGGTGTTAAGCAGCAGAATATCATTAAGGGGAGACAGTAAAACAGTTACCTAAAAGCATCTCAAAGACATCTATAACAGGAAGGACTTGTTTACCACAAAGGTAAAAATTACCAAGATTAAAGAAGGAAGGAGCAAGGATCAGCCATAGGAGACACTGAAAGAGGGACATATTATCATGGAGACTGAAAATACGACAGCTAAATCTTTTCTTTACACTACAGTGTTACCCACTTTTGGTACAAGAAGCTTGAAAGTAGCAGTGATTCATTTAAAGGAAATACATATATGGCAAATCTCTACTTGTGTATCCATAAAAATAATACAAGGAATATAATTAAATTGCTTCTCTCAAACATGACTACAGTGATTATTTCACCCATACATGGGGCTCATTCTCTGTAGTCCACTAAATTTCCTTAGTATCACCTTTTCTTGGTCATTTGTTCTGTATTTCTTCCAGGAGGTAGTTTAATTTCAGTCATTCCATATTTAGCAACCTACAGCTGTCAGTTTAGTTATAATGTCACTAGTTATTTCTGCTTTGAAACATTTTTTCTAGATTACTCCTTTTTTCGGCACATAATTTGGAGGACAAAATAAAGGCAGAGATTAAATTGCACATCATATTGTTTGTGACATTCTGCATGGGCCATATTTTTTGTTAGAACAAATTGGTATTTCCTTGAATTTTAATATCAGTATACACAAAGACTTGGTGCACATTCCATTTAGGTGTTTACATAGACCCCTTCTGACATAAGTGTTACTGCAACTAACTGAAGGTGAAAAACTGTGTAATTTCTGCATAAATAATTGCAGGTGCAAAATGAAGTTCTGTTTAAGTGCAGATGTTAAATAAAACTGTAAATTACTGATATCAAAGACCCAAGAAGAAGGATTAATCATGTGTTTAGGAGGACCATTAAAATTCACATTGAATCTTTCCTTTGAACTCTTGATTTTACCTTAAGATAATTGCAGCAAGGTTGGATCTGACTAATTCAAGCATATCTTATTTTATATAGACAAATCTATGTATTGTCTCTATTCCTTGATAAACACATAACAGCAAGCACTTATTCATAAAGCTTAAATATACTTGCAGCTGTACAAAGAAATACAAAAGAGTAAAGGTGGGATTTTTCAAATACATAGAATTTAGCAGTAGAAATCTGCTGGAATTTTTTTTTTTTTTTTTTTTAATTTGGAATGAAAACTCCCCAAAACTTCAAAGGTCTTCAAAGGTCTATAAAAAGAACACAGGCTTGATTATGGGGCAAAGTGCTCAGGAAGACCTTGTCTCCAAAGCTAGAAATACAGAAAGTTCAGCCTATGCTCTTATATTCTGAAGTACTTTCTAAAACCCTACCCTGACTGTATATTGAAAAATAAAGTATTAAATCGAAGTGTCTTTATTACACATACTATGACATACAGGTCTTTGCCTTGCACTCCCCTTTCTGTGTCTTTCCAGGTCTTCAGTAACGTCTATAACATTGGGATTCCTGGTCACTATCAAAAAGCTGTCATTTACTGTACATTTTCTAGCTTTTCAAAGATTAGCTACAAGCCTGCGGACTGCAGGAAACAGTGTTAATAACACCATGAAAGCAATGCATACAGGACCTGAGCAGCTATGCCTTCCACAGAACTCAAAACCTTGCTGTGGAATTGTTTAAAACGCACCTTGACACAGGGAAAAATAGGTATATATGATTTTGTTAAGGGACATTATTGTATCTACGTGTACATGTCTATATGTACATATGCTGCCTTGTAGGAAAAGCAATAGACCTGTTTTTACTTTTGATAAACTGTTCCCAAATAGTCATCAAGTCAAAAACCTCATCCAAGCAACAGACACACCCCCAAACTCAAACCCGAGGGACAAAAAAAAAAGCTGTTACTGAACTCATCACAAAGGAAACTGGGATGCACATATAGTTCATACAACAGATGAAACCATAGGAAGGAAGCTTTAATGACTGGAACACAGAGACCGAATCCAGAAATTGTGAACAAGCACTGGCAATTATACACTTGAGATCTCCTCCAATTTCTCTCAAAATAAAAGGTAAAAAGGTAACCAAAGCATTAGTCTTAGGGCAGCAAGGTGCTTTTTAAGATTACAAGATGACCACATACGCTTTAGCTCTCAATGATGATTTCATCAAGGGAGCGCAGTCTTCTGCTGTATTTCCATCTTCTGAAATCACTGCTTCTAGTTATTCTCCCCCCGCCTCCACCCCACAGGATACCTCCATCAAATCTACATCAAGGTCTCCTGTTTCAGTCATTTTATAGTCTAGTTCAGCATGGTGGCTTACTTCCATTTCTTTTCAAAAAATTTTATAGCCTCCTCCTTGCCATCGTATTAAACTAATTCTTTCCATCTGTTACATGCTGACTGCTTGACTTCTGCTTCTATTGTTCAAATTTGGCATCTTTGGTCTTTTTATTACCATTCATCCAATGCTTTATTACCTTATTTTACCTTCCCTACATATGGCTTTATTTCAACTGCTTCACTTGTAACATTTCCCTCCTGCCAATAAACCTCAGTTTGCTCAATTTCAGACTGACTTTTAACCATTTTGGTAAGTTCCATTTTCCTACTTTAAAGTAGACATGCAAAAATATGAAGAGACAGGGCAAACAGATCAGTTAGGATGGATAAAAATAAATAGCGGTTAGAATTACACCCCCATTTCCTTCAGTAAGCCACCAAAAAAGTCTTGTTAAGACATTTAAAGCTTTTTTTTTTTTTTTTTTTACTTCATCTTCCCCTGAAAATTTGGGTTGACCCAAAACCTCCGGCAAGTGTATGAGACCCAAGGAGGATAGCAATCCCAAGGGAATAGATGAAGAGGACCAGTGTTGATCAGAGGAGGCTCAGGTGAGCGCTCTATATTTGCAGGCAGCAAACACTTTAGCCCTTACAGAGTCTGCAATGCTCCTCAACATATGAAATAATCTATTGTTTTTTCCTCAAATGTTTCCTTTGCCTCGTACATTTTTGTTGGCCAGGGAACCCTGTAACAGTTCACAGATTTATGTTCTCCTTTACCTTCAAGCTCTTACTTGAGACCAGAAACCCTGATGCTAGCCATCAGGTTGCATTCACCCACGTGCCTACTGAGAAGGAAATAAAATTTCCTCCTCTTATATTTGTTTGCTGTATAAGGACTTTATGATCACTCAGGCACTCACCATCTGTGTCCCATACTCAGCATCTATGGGTCAGCCTTCACCATTAGTGCATCCACAGCTATATAGCACCTAAAGTCCTCATTTGCTGTTCCTATCAGAGTCAGCACAGCTTTCAACAAAACGGTCAAAGCTAGGATGCTTTTCAAAGTATTTCAAAAGGTAAGTGATCTTACAAGCAAAATTCTTCTCTGCTAAAAGGTGTGGAAGAGGGGATAGCAGTTTCTTCCACAGCTGCTAGACAAACTTTGATTTTCCTTAAGAGAATGTTTGGTTAAGGGTTGATGCTGGAAACGGACAAATACTTACCAATTTCTGAGGAACCCACCCAAACAGACCATTACCACAGTCACTGTAAGAAAGAATACTTATGTAATTTGTCTGCTAGTCTCAAGCACAGCACAGTTTGGTGAAGCTGCGCATCGCCTTCCTGCAAATACAAAGAAAATACCATCTTCAAGGTTTTTTTGGGTTTTTTTTTTTTTTCTACTTGAGAGCACAGCTTAAGGTTATATAAAGAGCATATATCACACCGCTAAAAACCACATCCTTACTAAATATCGTTTGTCCCAGATGAGTTCGTGTGTGTATGCATACTCTCACATGCATGTGTGTACTCTGTTTCCTATGTACGTGAGCTTGAAGAAGTACTCTCAGATTTAGTTTTTCCTAGACATTTATTTTGTTATTCTATAAAGTTTCCAGGCCCTGGTCAGCTGACCCCATCAAAACCCCCAATACAATCACTGAAGTCTAGTTAGAGGCCATGATTTTGCTCTCAACATTCTTCCCAAATTTGACAAATAATGAAAGCCACAGTAGTTATTTAAGGGATTATTCAGAACCCCAATTATGTAATTCAGTAGTATAACTTCATTTACTTAAAAAGTTGCCTTTAATTTTAATAACTACATTATAAAACAAAAATAAAAAGACTAATTTTAAATGCTTTAGAATTTGATTCATTATTGTACTACTTTAAATGAATGATCTCTCCCTTATCCAAAAGGAAAACATTGGACTAAAATATAGGGGGAAAAATTATTTTTGTTAACAGCTCCCCATAAATCACTTAAAGCATAATTCAACTGCCTTACCACAGAAAAAGCTTTAAAATAGCTTCATAATTTTTTTCCCTATTTCAAGAAGGATCACACAATTAAAAAAATAAGAAAGTAAATATCAAGTTAATGTACAAAAAAAGTGAATGAGACTTCTACCATTAACTAGTTATAGTTATCTTTCAGAATTCTTACACAGTTGTCATTTCCAAATTCATTTGGAAGAATACGTTAGAGGGGGTTTGGAAACTGAATGAAAGTAAATATCTTTTAGTTCCTCAGTGAGCTTACTCTACCTCCTTTACCTACTTTGCTTTCAACTACTCCTTCAGTGGGGAGAGACAGGTTTTTTTGTGGATGTTCAAAGAAGCTTTTTTTTATTTGTAGAGCTTTGAAGGAAAGGGGTGCATATTGAGGATGAAGGAGATGGAGGAATCTGTTAACTGGGAAACTTGTTAGGGCACATCGCAGAGTAGAATTTGGGCCAATACATTTAACAGCTCTTGAGATTTCAATGGAAAGCTATTTGCACAGCATGGTGCAACACAAGATTTGATCTAAGAAAAACTGCAAGTGCAGAAAGACTTTCTGACTACTGAGATAGACGATTATGGTGTGTAACCAATAGGTAAAAAAATAAAATTAAAAAAATCTGTGGATATTTGTGGTCCAATTTGCAAGTAAGCTGTTTGCAGGACTTCTGTTTTTGCTTGTTTAAAGACAGAAGTGTTCCAGATCTAAAAAGTGTACACAGAAAAAAAGTGTTTAAGATCATTATTTGCTTTCAGACCTTCTTGAGTTATCAAGCAAAGGAACTGCAGTCTTTCCAGCTCATTTACCTTTGTATGATACACTTGCAATGAAGAAAACATACAGGAAAAAAAAGTAAAAAAATAAGTTACTTTCAGCGGTCTTTCAACATAATTTAGCTTCTGGAAGGAGGACAAGGAAATGCCATGCGGCTAAGTCTTTGTAACACACCAGTTGTTTCCACACGGAACAGAATTACCCACATAAGTCAATTTTTCAAGAATATTAGATCAGATTAGGTGCATTGATGCAAATGGCATTAGAGATCATTTTATATCTATATTCTTCTACCAAACCTGCTAAAGTCCTGAAGTGTCTCTAAATCATTTCAAAAGAACAACCCAGAACAAGGAAGAGCTGCCTATTTTGGCTGTAATGTTCGTTTATCACAATGTCCTTATTATCTAGACAACTGCTTCACAAAAAGAATGAAAATAACAGGAAAAACAATTTATAACTTCAGTGGTGATACTCTAGATATCATTCTATAAAATTCTATCCTAGAAGTACCTGATACTGTAAAAGTAAACTTTCAAGTCTAACAAATGGCAAAGGCTATTCTAAGGAAAAAACAAAACAAAACAAACAGTTCTTAAAACACCTTAACTTTCCTTCCTCTTGAGGAAGAAAATGTAACTATATCAATGAGCTTCATCATTATTTTCATTCACTACCTTTCAAGAGTGAGTGTTTTATCAGACTTTACTCTGCAGCTTTAAAAAAAAAAAATAATTGATTATAACCTTTTTTTCAGGTTTTAACCACAATGTCCAAACTATACTTTGTCTTACCTAAGAAAGTCATTGTTACTTTGCAGATCCTACATCTTCAGTATAATTATAGAAACTGAGTGGTTTAAAATACACTAGTCATAAACCTTTGTCCAAGAGTTACGTTTGTTATTGAGATTGTATTGTAATTTTTGCAGTTTCATAATTCAAAGATGATAATATTTTTACATAAAAGCTGAGCAACTCTTAATAGCATCCTAACTGTTCTTTGGATGGCACACTTAGGTTCGCAGTGCTACCAATACCAGAAGTTAAGATGTAAAAACACAGTTTTATTTTCATTCTCTCTTACTAAGGTGACCTGTCAAAAAGCAATACTTTCTAAAAAAAAAAAAAAAAAAAAAAAAAAGGGAAAAAAGCCCAAACCCTGAACTCACTCACTCTCTCCCCCATATTTTGCATTATTTCTGGTACTTTTATTCTGATTTAAAGTATTAAAATCTTCCAGGAGACATGCCTCCCTTCCCATTCACCAGTAACAGAGGAATGCTGACACAGGAGTATGATCAGATATATTATTAAGGTTGCTCATGCTCCAGCGTGCACAAATAATTTGTCCTAAATCAGTTTGACAAAAATCATGCATCAAAACTCATCTCCCTGAGAAAACCTTTTAGTTTGAAGCGTATCCAACTAGTTGTAATATGATTATTCCACTCTGCGTTTATCTCTAGGTCTCCAGCTGGAAGACCAGACTCGCAGTTGCCACAGCCAACATCAGGCTGCAGACAGCCAATGGAACATCCTCCGTGCTTGCTGGCATATGAGCATTCCCCCCTCTGGTTTTGAGGAAAAGCAAAGTGTGCTTTTGTATTTGGGTGCATTAGACAATACCTCTTATTTAGACTGATGTAAATACTCAGAGACCAGAACTGCCCTGAGACTATATGTAAAAAGCATTTTAATTTTAAATTAAATCTAAATTTTATCTATGTCATTAGGGGTTAACAGTTTATGACAGTTTCCTAACCTATGCAACTGGACAAAAAATTTCTATTAGGTTCTCAGGAGACAGGTTGTCCTTATCCAAGAGATCATCTTCGTGACAGTTTAACAGAGACAGGATGTAACAGATTAAAGAAACACCTTTCAGTTTTGTGAAAGTTGTCAACAACTTGGCTTCCAACTTCTTTAGTTTTCTAAAAATTTAATAAAGCAAAATAAAAAATATAGCAGTTATTATGAGAACTGGGTTACTTCTAAGGTGTTTTAATTTCTTGTTAAAGCCTGGAAGATGTTTTGTCTTGAATACTATTAAGGAGCCTTTAGAAATAAGGGAATATCTATATGGCACAACATATTGTGGTGCAGAGAGGGCTGTGCCACTTGATTACTCAGTAGCAATATATCTACCTCAGCATGGCACCTTACCAGAAGCAATTGTCCGGCTATATTTGAATAGCCCAAGCTTCCATGTAATGCTGACCAGACTGTCTACTAGCATTTGCAAGTGGGCAACTCTGAAAACGACCCATAGTATTCAACTAGATGGAATACTTTATTGCACCACAGGAACTGAGGTTGCCCCATGGAGCCACCCTGAGACAGAATACGAGTCAGCTTCCACATAGCAGTGTGTCATAACGGTACGGTAGTTTAGTATGAAACTATCTCTAAAATAAGATGTTTCCTTTGCATTGCCTCAGAAGTAAGACTTAATTGGCAAGCCAACTAGCAGAACTCATATCTCGCAGGCAGCTTCTGTTGAGCAGAAGCACCATTTTTCCATTAATATAACAATAACCCCTTTCAGACAATATGATGAAGACCAAAAAACTGGCTGCAAGCTTATCTATTCAGGCTACCTCACCTTTTAAATGCTGCAATAATTAATTGTTCAAAAACTATTTATTGGTGCTTACAATTTACACTCAACAAGAAGTTTTGTAAGTTAAGCAAATAGATCTAAGTACAGAGTGTATATTTATTTTATCATCTTAACTAGATTCAGTGAAGTGCTACATCCCCGAGTTCCCCAGCAGTTAGCAATGACATCACTTACGCAGCGTTAGAGACCCCAAATCTACCAGGTTTGTTGTCAGGTTTGGGGTTTTTTTGTCCAGATAGACATCTGACACCAAGTCATCTTATTTTATTACAAGTCTACACAAGTTTAGTCTGTGGCACAACTGCGTTGAAAAACACAAAACACATTTCGAAACAGATTATGATCAGCTGAAATAAGAAAGATATCTACAGTATAATCTATAGTAGAGGCCAAAAAAAAGGAGGAAACTGTAGGACTAAATACTAGAATTCTCTTATTATTGTATAGCTCTTTTTTCTTTAACTTGCTGCTTGATTAAAATTGCTAAGCAATATATTTTATTGTAGAACATTCCCTCATGCAAACAGCCTGAGAAAAATGTGGTGCCAGCTACATGCATTGACCTCCTTCCTACAAACTTCTCTTCCCCCAGAAAATTCAACTCTTTGCAAAAGCCAATGCAATCAGAAATTGACATCTGTGCTTCTCACCTATAATCCTAGCATGATTAGAAAAATTTAATTGAAAATTGTTTATTATAGCTGAGCCATGAATAGTAAAAGCTGTTCTCCATCTAGTTCATTTTATATTGAAGATGAACATAGAACTGAGACTAAGTCACTCAGCTGTTCTTGTTTTGTGTACATTACAAAAACATACAGTGGAACTATTTTCCCCTCCCTATGATTGGAAGCAAGGAGGAAAGATGAGAGGAATGCCCTGTAAAATTTCTAAGCGATCAATTTCAACTCCTTGTAGAACAAGAGTATCTGTGCTTTTGTATATGTTCTAGAAGTATGTATGGAAAGTATTGGGAGCCATCTATACTGCTGTTTTGTTTCTATTTGTTTCCAACTCCAAAGCTTTATTTGTGCTTCACTTCTGGAATTTAACCTCAAAGCTCCTTAGAAGAAAAAATTTGCATCTCCCTTTTAGGTCTTGTGTTTCTGTCCCAACTGGGAGACCCAACAGATGTAGAATTTTACTTTTTAATGCATTCTCTAATGACTCATTTTTAAAGTTACTGAAACACTATCTCTAATTATAGCCGCAATATGTTCCTCAGTGAATTTCACATCCTGTCTAAGCATCACATTATGTTCTTCCAATAATTATAGCCTTTCTTCCATCCTTTTTGCTTTTATTTCAAGCCAGTCAAAACTTAAATTCAGTCTTTAACTTCATTACATAAAGCTTCTCCCACATACTAGATGTTCTTTGGATGTTCAAAACTAGTTGCAGTTTAAGACCACCTTATAAACATTTCGACATATTGATTCTTTCCCTGGTGGACACATGATGCAGTGCAGTCTGAACTTCCAAAACCAAAGTTTAAACTTGATTCTGAAGTCTGTCCTCACAAGGAAACTAATTTATATGCATATCTATGAAAAGGTGTATTTTAAAAACAAATTGGTATAAGTAAATCCATTGTATTCCTTTGTCATAAATACCTTTTTCTCTCGTAGGGGATTGAGTCAAGACAGATCACCGTCAATAATTAAAGGTGTTCTAATAAATAAGCTATTGTTATTAAGAGCAGATAACTGTTCACACTGTGCATTCATTTGCTTGGCCCTCATACATGCATACACACATACTCTCAGTTACCCTGTTGGAGCAACAGTTGGGAGGCCAACCCCAGCTATTTATTCCGAAACGGCACATCGTATGGATGTATCACTGACTTTTAGGTCAGAAATTCTCTCAAGGGAATTTTTTTTTGCTTCAGCAAATGTGTAACTAATCCTGTCAACTTTGTCTGCATATAGCAGCCACTGTCTTCTTGGACGTGGTCTGAACTATGCAGCCTGTCATTGATGCTAATATGTGCCAGTGGCCTTGCACATTTTCAGCTGACTCTGTGTCCTAAGTTTATCAGCTCTTGTGGATCCAACAGGACCACTAGTTTCCAGAGCTAATGGATTCTTGGGAGCCTCTCACATGTTATCTGTCAGCACATAACTTTCTTCTCTTTGGCCTTCTGTTTCATGGCAGGTGCTTCTCTTTTCAAGTACATAGGTACCAATAAAAGATATTGACACGAACTGGCATAGAGACAACTTTCACCACATTTTCTTCTTAAGAGAATCTCAAGGCTATTAGGCTTGCTACACCCTGTTTTGATATATTACTTCACTGTGATAGGAGTGCATCTAAAGACCCATTTAAAATGAACTTTCACTGAAAGAGTGCAAATATTTAAGTGGCCATATTGAGTTTGCAGATAATACATTGATTCTCTCCAAAGCATTACATTCCTTCCACCATACTTCAAAGAACCAGAATTTTATCTGTATTTTTTTCCAATTTCACCTTTTTTCTTTACGTAGGGCAGTTGAGTGGATACAGAAAGCCCTAATTATTACACTGCTGGAATTTCTCTCACTTCCTAACCACAAGGAAAACAGTCAAGAGAAGCATCTTCCTTGATTGCATGCTTAGGCATTCACTAAATCAGAAAAATAAATTGCAGGAGAATAAAACAATTTTCCATCTTCTTCAGAGAAGGGCAGCGATGCATCTTGGCTGCAGTATGGTCAGATTTGTTTTAAGTTGTTCTATAACAATGTGAGAGTTTTCACAAGCTGCACTTATTGGTTACTAGCACAGAAGTTGCCTATTTGCCACACATGCTCTTCCTGCCAATGCTGCAGAAGGATACTATAGCTCTGCAAGGCTAGTAAGTGATGGAACAAGCTTGGCCTGACAAAAAACAGAACAACAGAGCAAAAGACTCAGTAGCACAGTCAGTCCAACCTGGACTGACACTTGCCATAATGCAGATCACTCAGCACACACTCCTCCCTCCCAGTTTTTAGAGACAAGCAACCCTGAGTCATTAGGTAGAGCAAGAACTCATTATTGCACTCCAGAGGTACCTAATCACCCTATATATACTCAGAGAGAGTATCCTGGATATCTTATTTAAGATTATTAAATATTGTTGTAATTCAGCAGTCTGCACCTCAAAATACCAATTTAACTATCAATCTCAAATATCCTAAGTTTCTTCTAATCATAAATTTTCATTCTTTTTCATTTTAGTTCATATGTTTTCAGGGAACATGTGAATATGTTGCTGCACTTCTGAAGTCAGTTATACACGTTTTAATGTCACTACTTCAGGGCACGAGCAATACAGTTGTGACTAGATTTCAGCCTGGACTCAACTAATTCAGCCAGAGAGCAAGTGCATCCTTCCTGTAAGTATATTTAAAAAAAAAACCCAAAACCACAACAAAAAAAACCAACAAAAAAAACATGAAAAAAAACAAAAGACCAGCTAATCTCAGATAGAATCATAGAATGGTTTGGGTTGGAAGGGACCTTAAAGATCATTTAATTCCCCCCCACCTGCCATGGGCAGGGACACCTTCCATTAGACCAGGTTGCTCAAAGCCCCATCCAACCTGGCCTTGAACACTTCCAGGGATGGAGCATCCACAACTTCTCTGGGCAACCTGTTCCAGTGCCTCACCTCATTGTAAAAAATTTCTTCCTTATGTCCAATCTAAATCTACCCTCTTTCAGTTTAAAGCCGTTCTCCCTTGTCCTATCACTACATGCCCTTGTAAAAAGGCCTTCTCCAGCTTTCTTCTAGGCCTCCCTCAGGTACTGGAAGGCTGCTATAAGGTCTCCCCAGAGCCTTCTCTTCTCCAGGCTGAACAACCCCAACTCTTTCAGCTTGTTTTCATAGGAGAGGTGCTCCAGCCCTCTGATCACCCTTGTGGCCCTCCTTTGGACTTGCTTCAACAGGTCCATGTCCTTCTTATGTTGGTGGCCCCAGAGGTGAACGCAGTACTCCAGGTGGGGTCTCACGAGAGTGGAGTAGAGGGGGAGAGTCACCTCCCTCGACCTGCTGGTCACGCTTCTTTTGATGCGGCCCGGGATACAGTTCACTTTCTGGGCTGCAAGCGCACACTGCTGGGTCACATTGAGCTTCTCATCAACCAACACCCCCAAGTCCTTCTCCTCAGGGCTGCTCTCAATCCATTCTTGGCCCAGCCTGTATTTGTGCTTTAGATTATCCTGACCAATGTACAGGACCTTGAACTTGGGTTTGTTGAACTTCATGACGTTCATACAGACCCACCTCTCAAGCTTGTCCAGGTCCCTCTGGATGGCATCCCTTCCTTCCAGCGTGTCGATAGCACCACACAGCTTGGTGTCATCGGCAAACTTGCTGAAGGTACACTCAATCCCACTGTCCATGTTATTTAACAAAGATGTTAAATAGCACCAGTCTCAATATATATATACTTGTCCCTGTCTTGGATGACTAAGCTACTGATCTTCCAGTTCCTTGGTAGCTATTTATCGAGGATGTTATGTCTATCTTTATTTGTCCTTACAGTAACATGTCAGATACAAGTTTCTGGAAGGATGTCATGCAGATTTAGTGCAACCATAACGTATCCTTTTGCTAGGCATCCTGTAATAAGAGCTAGTTAAAAGCTGTCCTATAAATGTGAAAATTTATTCTTGAGTTGTAAAGTCACAATGAAAAAATAAGAGCGGAATCAATTAAGAGAGCTAACAGTTTAAATGGACTTATCCAGTTCATCAGGAGAAAATTTACAGTGCTCATAAAGATGGCATAAAAATGTTTCAGTCTGGCTGTCAACACCAGCATGAAAATATTTTCATCGACAAGAGAAGCATGCAGCAACTAGGTCTCGCGACAGCTGCCATCCCCCATTAGCAGCAGTAAAAGAGGTGGAAGGGAAGAGGTTTTTGAAAAAAGGAGTTAGTATGGTAAAATAAAGCTTCAGTTGCAGAACTTAGGGCATTTTAAACACACGGCAAAGTGCATCACAGATCCCCAAATTGCAGCCATCAAACAGGCCCTGTAGAGAACCCGTCCTGGCACAGTCATACTTTATTTATAAGCTCCAGGTTGCCATCTCTGTGCTGTGATGCTCTCTACCAAGGGAATGTACTTAGAATTAGCTCAGGAATCTCTTCCCATGAATCTGATATTTTTTGTTTATTTTAAAGCCAGGATAAAGGCTGGCTTTCTGAATGACAGGGATTCAGGCCTCGTATCTCAGTCCTCCACTAACAGTACATTTTGGCTCAGAATTTGGATTAGGAAAGTACTCAGTTATGAAGAAAATATTTTCAATATTAAGTTCTGGAGAAGCATTTCACAAAATGCTAGAAATGTTCTAATATTTTTTATTATATGTAGAATTTAAAGAAAGAAAATTGTTTCCAGTTACAGATGGGATTTAAATGTTAGCACTCCACAGCTGTGCATAGCCAGTTCAGCTTTTGTGCATTTTCTCTAAGAACCTATATAAAAGGTCACACCTTTTGTTTAGTATTATTAAGGAGACTGGATGGCTTGGGTTATAGCAACAGATATGAACTGCAGGTTGTCATATCAGATGGTAGTAAAAAAAAAAAATCAATGGGAATTGAGATACACTAGCATCTGTGAGAAATGGTTTTGCCTTAAATACACATAAGAAGATTGTAGCTGGTTAAGTTCCAGACTGGCAGAATGGACAAGATTTTAACAGCCAGGAGGCTCGCCAAACTTTCAAACCTTTGCAATCCATAATGCTGGAAGGGCAAATTGAAACAGATACAGGGCTATCATTTCTCAGTAGGTCTTTTCGCTGCAGAGTAGATGAACATGTCTATACTGCCACTTCCTGCAGAGCCTGTGACTAGCACAATGTACAGGGCTAAAGCATCAGTGCATATATATATTATGTGTATATATTTTTATATATAAAATGTATTTAAAAAGAAAAAAACCCACAGTTCTTTATAGTAGTCCTAAGCACATACATAATGTGAGATGCAGTACTGACAATTTAAAAAAGGGCTTTTAAAAACATCTCTTTTGCCCATTCATACAACCAGTTAGGTTTCTTCATTGCTCTGTTTGGTTTTTTTGTTGTTGTTGGTTTGTTTGTTTGTTGTGTGCCCCCCACCCCCTTTTCTTAACAGAATGGATCATTCAGATTCAAAATAGGGCACAAAAAAAAAAAAAGTGTTGTTCACTAGAACAGATTTGCATCAGATACATACCTTGAATAAGCTTGAAAATATAAATAATCTTTGAATGACTATAAGTTATTAGCTCCATGAGATGAAAAAACAGTGACATGGAGGAAACAGGACTTCCAATAAGCAAGTCATGAGGGAAAGAAGCGGTATCACAGAAATGAAGATATGCGACTGCAATCTCTTGCAGCTACTATAAAGGAATAATGAACATGAGTTTTAAAACCATATAAATAATACTTTTTTAGTACAAGAATAAAAACATTGGAATTGGAGTAATAATCCTGTTTAATTCCATTTGGATTAGATATTCCTAAACTAGCCATTCAATGCTTTGATTCCAACCCCAACCCACCATTTCTTGAACTACAAACAACTGAAGCAAACCAACTAGACAGAATTGCCTGGAAAATGAAAGTATTTAGATCAGGTCCTACTACACAAAAAGAAATACAACTTATATATAGCAATATATATCATTCTTAACCATTCCTAGGCGTTAAACAAGAGCCTGTTGTGAGAAATCTTTTCTTTTATAGTTAATTTTGCCTTTTTTTTTTTAAATCATAACCCCTGAATTCCTACCAGGTCCATTAAACAGTCTGGTACTTCCTCTGTTATGGTTCCTTCTTTATATCTAAGTATTTCTGGACCAGTCATGCAAAGCAGTAAGCATTTTTATTATACACGGATTTTTGGTGGAATTAAAGCATCTGTTAAATACCCAGCAACTTTTAACATATCATGGCCATAAAAATTCCGTCAGGAAAGAAAAAGGCCTTGGATGCTACTTGATACTTCAAAAATATCAGTAATTAAAGCTATAAAGTAAAAAAAGTCAGAGGTCGGCAATATGCTATTAGATACTGGGAAGGAGAATACATGAGAAGCAAATAAGGCAGAAAATGTAACAAGCTTTCATTACTATTTATCGTTAGGATTATCTCCGAAGACTCAAATGATAATCTATAACTGCATTTGACGTCTCCTTTCCCTTGCAGGGGTCTTGTTGCCATTATGAGTGGGGTTTTTTGCATGTGTGTGCACATGCATGCATATGTGTCCATGCATGAGCTACCAGAGAATGCATAAGAGGGCACAATAGGTACTGTAGAGGTAAAAATAATGTAACTCATGAAATAAAAATCAGATTCTTTTCAAGTTCTTAGGTTATTTCTATTTCCTTTTGGAAATGTCTACAGGAAACATATTAAAATGTGATATGCATAATGAAAGGGCAGAAGCACTTTCAAGTTGATTATGATAGACAAAATATCCAATACAAAGATGTGGTTTTGCCTTCTAAATATCCACTGTGGACCATGACTGCACGTTAAAAAATACATTATTTCATGTACACGCCCTTGTAGACATTGGAGATATTCAGCGCATAGGAGATTTTAGGAGATTTTCACAGAAAGCTAACTTTTTCCATGGGCACTTGATTTGAATATAAAAGAAATCCAATTGTATGGGACCAAACTGAAGAAAAAGGATGGAAGACAAAAACCCCATGTGTCAAAATGATGCAACAGCAGGATCTCGGAAGGGAAATTGCCGTACTTAAGTCTCTTCTTACCAGCCAATTTGACAGAATTGCAGAAGACATACAGATGTTATCAAGCAATGATTGTGCCATTAAACAAAGACTAGAAAATATTGAGAATGAGTCAGAAGGAGCTCAGATTGAGACAGCAATGTTGAAAGAGGCAAACGAGACACTTGAAACAAGAACAGAAGATAAACAGGGCAGAAAATGGAATAACCTATCAAAATGATTATTCAATAATGGTAATTATACTTTCAGTAAGATGAGACCATGCCACTAAATTAGGATCAGAGCAGCAGCTAATAAATTCCAAACTGTGTGCTGCCCGAGTAGCTGAGTTATTTGATACATTTCTCTGCAATGGCAATTAAAGTTATTGTAGCTTTCAGCATAATTAAAAAAAGCTTGGGTTCCCAAGCTTATACACAACCAGGTCACAAACCCTAAATTTCAGTACGTAGAACCTACACATCCTAGATGCTATAAGGCGGGACTTTCAGCCGGTCTGAGGGACATACAGTGCCATGTAAGTTAATGAAAATATACTGGTTCACAGCCAGTTGACTACTGTCCAAAGGAGGACAAAGCTTAAACCTAAAAGGAGCAATGAGCTGTGCACCGCCCTGCTACCAACATGTCAAACAAACTGCTATACCCGTGTGCTAAATGGAAGAGTACTGCCTCTTCCAGCCCACCTGTAAATCTGACCTTGTTGCCCACTATTGTTTTGAGACAGACTTCTTAAAACACAGACACTTCAACTTATAAGGTACCAGATTAGACTGTTTTAGTACATCGGCCATTTTCTTATTGTAGGGCTTTGGTCCCAGAGTAATGGCTCCTGCCGTTTTACTTACGGAGAGCTATGGAGTGTGTTTCTGTTGTTTTAGTTCATTCCCATTCTTGCTAACTCAGAAACATGTTTAGGTTATATTTGATCAGATACGGTTCATAAATTTAAAAAGAAAAAAAAAAGGAGGGGCAAAAATACCATTAATACGTCTAGAAGCATGAGGTCTCTAAAACACCTGGAACTGAAAGAAAATTGCACAACCACAGAAAAATTCAGTGTGGCAGCTTTCATATCTGAAAGCCAAATACAACAGTTAATTTAACAAGAGTATTTTATTGTAACAGAATTTTTTGTTAGAACAGATTAGGTAGAATTTTTCTGACAGTTTTTCATCTGTAAAAAACATTAAGTTTAGGAAAAATAATAATAAAAAAACCAATCCTTCTTATATGAACATGTTGATTTTAGGAGAGAGGCCATCCAGAAAGGATCTACAGTACCAGAGAGGAATTTTCACGGAAACCAGAGGCATACGTATTCATTGTAGAAGCAAACCATCTAATGGCTTTCATAACTGCTTTCATAACTAGAAACACCACCCACCAGAAATCACACCCCACACACCTTCCAGCCACCCAGGCAAATTCTCTGAATATTTTTAGTAGTTCTCTCACTCTCCTGCAGCAGATTATCTAGTTAATCTTGTCCCCTATTCCTGCCTCACCCCACTTCTTAAAGTGAAAAAAATCACCGAATTATGATTTGTGCTGATCAAGAATTGGAAAATACCTACATTTTATCACAATTCTCATAATTGCATGTCTCATTTTAAGTCAGTTATAACTTCCTGTGTTCTGAAAGTGGTTTTGATAAGCAATAAAGCAGAGGGATGTTGAACAGCAAGACCTACACATACTTGCATCTGAATCACAAGAATATCCACCTGGCTCTCTCTTTGATTGCAAGTACAATTGCAGGTCAGTTTCTGTCCTGCTCAATGATTAAGTTACATGAATGGACAATACTATTTTTAGCTATTTATATTGGTAGATGAGTTATGGAAACAGGACACGTGACTATATTACAGCTAATGATCCATGATAACAAAAATTTGTTATCGTAAAGTAGTGTTAATGCTTCTTTGAATGTATTAGCTTTGTATTGCATATAAAACAAACTTCATGCAAAGCCCACATGCTTTTATGTATTTTATTAGAAACACTGAGCAGTACTATCCAACAATGATTAGAATCTGCTATTGAAAAGCTCTTGGTAAACACAGAAAATTACAAGTTCAGTAACGTGTATGCTGATGTGCTGTTTATACTTGATTCCCTCATGTCTCTACTTTTAGACCTCAAACATCAAAAAACTATCCACTTAATCTGATGTTTAAAAACACTCATTTACATGAGGTCAGCTTTCTAAACAGTATTTTTCTTTCTCTTATGTCACATGCTTTGAAAAACAAAAAAATGCTAAAGTTAACACCAAGCTGTTAAAAGTCAAAGAACAATGCTTTGACAATACTGTGGAGAAACTAATCTGCATCTTTAATGTTTTTAAAGTCTTCTAACTTGGCTTTATAAAACCAAAAGTAACAATATTGTCATTCACAGAAATTGTGATCTTATAACATCTCCTGTATTTTTCCCTAAAGTTTGTTCAAATGCCATTTAAGTAACTTATTTCATAAAGGTGACCATCTTAAACTAGTCACTTTAAGCCAGAAGGAAAAAAGATTTGAACAGACTTGGGCCTTTATTCTCCCCATAGATTTCTCCTCCTTTAATTATTTTGAATTGTCTGTGTACCAAAAATGAGAAATGACACATACTGGCATTCCCTGGCAATTTCATTTTCTGCAAATAAGTCTATTTTGTTTCCTAAAAAGAAAGGAAGTGCAACAAACACTTCCTCTTTTTTAACTCTTGTTGCAGGAATATTTGCAGAAAGGTCAGTGCCAGAACAGCTACTTCTAATTAGAATAAATATTTGTGACACCAGAAATTGATTCTGAAGACCTTGACTCTGTTCCCAGCCCTAGGCAGCAAGTTCAAAATGGTTGGGCAGGGGGCATCACTTTGTTTAGCACTTTACACTTCAGCTGTGTCTTTTAAAAGGAGTATGTGTGTGCACGCACGAGGTACGTTCAGATGTTGTACAGTACCCATGAAATCCAGAAACATGCATGTGAACCTTGATTACTTGAGGTTTTAACTTTGACAGGTTAAAATACCTTGGTATCTGCTTCAGTTCCCAATTCTATTTTATACCTCTCTGCTTTCTAAAGAGGTACTTAAGTACCTGGAATAACATTGAAGGGGGAGATCATGTATAGAGGTCTTATAACCAACTGCTAACAGTGAACAACATTTTACTGTGCCATAAAATATTAGTTATCTGACAGGCACTGGGGCTTGCCATGCAAAACACTGCAGATAGTTCCTTTAGTTTTGGCAGTCTGCAGCCTTGAGACAGTGCATTGTTTTTTCTAAAGAAAAACAAATTACTAGGTTAGGCTGGGTGACACTAACCAACATCCATCAGAAATTTTGTTCTACATGCTGTTAGTCCGAGTTTTGTTGATTTTGTTTCTCCACCATTTCTCTATATCCAAATATGAATCTTCATCCCACTGTATAGTCAAATGCTATAACTAGACACCTCTACTTCTTAGAAGTTGGGGGGTTTTAGACTGCAGATTTATGACAAATCACATGGAACTAGCTAATAACACTTATTTTGATTCTAGGTATCTCATGTCATAGGGGCTGGTAGGATGTATACCACTTTATCTTGTTCTGCCACTGTTTAGCCCAGGAAGGAGAGAATAATTTCGTCTCCAACTCTTGTTGTATTAAAGTATTTTTGTAAATTCATTTGTTATTTATTAAACCCTGAGAAATAGAAGTCATTTTCCCATTTAGCAAGTGAAGGATGTAGAGTGTAATCTTTGTTCACATTATTGAACACACAACTATACACCTGTCACGTGTAACTGTTCTTTATAAGTAAAATTTAACCTGGCTGAGAAAGGTCCATATGGCATGGACCATATGGTTGGACTCTATGATCTTAAAGGTCTTTTCCAACCTATACGATTCTGTGATTCTGTGATTTTAACATTTTGAAATCTGGAAACAATATCAATGCTGGTAAAATAAAATACAGATTTTTATTTTTGATACAGTCCCTTTAAACCATTCTATTTAAACCAGTTTCTCCTCTTGTTAAGTTGTGACTAAACAAAGAATGTCAGTGTAGCTCTTATCTTTTGTAGATGGATAAATTTCAAAGTATGTACCAGTCCCATGTAGCAGAACTTTTTCTCCCCAACTACACTTGAATAGACTGAAGTAGGGCAAGTTCAATACTATCCTCATCAAGCTCTAAAGAAAAAGAAAAACAGCCCCCCCCCCCCCCCCCCGGCAACTACATTTCCAAACTATATCTCTGCTGTGGGATATATACTGCAAGACTAAATTTTATTAAATACCCACACTTTCTCTCTTGCAGCATCGTATTTGGGATCTACATCTGCAAGGAGTAATCAATATGAACTTTTACTTTTGGTGAAAATGCCTGACCTGCAATAACCTACAGCACTTAATTTTCCATCAAAACTATACAGTAGCAGTCATTATCTCACCCTGCTCCTCTTTGTTAACCACTACCTCTTTCTCCTACCCCCATGATAGTTTTCTAAGTGGTTGCTGCTGTGACAGTTCTGCTAGAGCATTAGTTACTTTCCTCATAGGAAATCCCTAGGGCAATGTCACATTACACTACCATTAACCTGATACCAGATTATCAGCTTCAAACCTCTTTCCAATTCCTCACTCATAGCACAGTTTGTTTCCTTTTCACACCACATGGCACAAGTAACTTCTCTGCTTTTTCAGAAGAGTACTACTTATGAAGCTGGCAGACCAAAAAAAAAAAAAAATGAAGCTAAGTTTGACTCCAAACACTGCTGACCCCTTCACCTCTCCAAAGAAATGAAAAAGGTGTCAATATGCTAGTTCTTGGAATAGAGATATTCAAGTACTTCTTTTTACACTTTTATTCTCATTTGTTTTTAACTTCAATCTAGAAATCATACGCTTATTTGACTAAAACTTACACCAGATGAGAACACTTCAGCTATGTTAGTAATCATATCCCAGATTAGAAAAATCCTTTAACAACCATGCTGTTTAGATGGATGAAAAAGTAACCACCACCACACTTGAGCAGTGTAAGCGCAATGATGTTTCCTACAGTTCCTCTGCTTGACCAAAGGATTTAATAGGAAACGCTTTACGGTGATGAACATTTTTTAATTAACAGAAATCTATAAATAAATGGAATTAAATCTTGCTTATAAGGAAAGAATATTAAGGTTACAGTTTAACATAGAGCTGAAGTTATGAAATTACAAACTTGTGCACCTTACAACTCCTTCACGTGATCAAATACTTAGAGAGGCTATGAGAATTAGACATCTAAAGGATGTGCAAAGGACATGCACGTAACCGCCCTAAAGTCCCTGCAGTGCTGCATAGCTCTGCCTTCTTCAGTACATTCGCCAAAGGTCAATTTCCTCAATTTGGATCCTCAGTTGACCTCAACGGTCTTAAGCGTCAGAAAAGGAGTAAATAGTGTCCTTATTTTAATCTCTGCACTTTCACCTTTTCTCTTACACTTCCACTTTAAAATAACTGCTTACTCTCTATTCTCCCATGGGAAAAAAACCCATTACAACAAATTTAGCTATTTTAAGAGATCTCTCATAGTTGTAAGAGTTGGCACCCTTTCGTTTCCTCCTGGGTTCAACCATGGTGTTTCTCATTTCATACACCAATTTTATGAGCTCCGTCTTTATGACAAAATTTACTGACTAATGAATGAGATGCTCCTGGAAGATAGATCCAGTATCCCAAAGTTTTTTCAATCCATGAATAAACGAAGAGCTTCACCAGTTGAACAGTTGTTTCTAGGAAACATACTTGTTTACCTGCAATTCCATGTTCAGAAACAACTGTTCAGGCAATTAGATACATTCTTTGTTTCATTTGGACATTAAATGAAAACAATAGTTTTAAACAGTCTGTAGAGTGAGCAACTTTCATAATAGTTTGCTGATAAATCAACCTCCTGATCAAGAATTTGAGACGTTGTCTCACCTAATGGTAACTTCACTGTGGATATAATGATCTTGCATACATTACATACTCTGCTGGAGACAGAGTGGAAGACTGCATAATTTTGGTAGGACATTGACTAAAATGAGGGAGTTCATCAGAACTTTCTGTAAACTAATACTACTTCTGATTTTGCAGACAAACTGCTGCACAGACGGTGAGACCAGGGTCTCAAGTTGCAGAAGCATCATACTGAAACAATAAAGCATATTCTGAGCTCACCACGTGGCAAGGTACATGCATAGATCTCCATGTATCCCGATGCTTTCTAAATGGGAAAGGACAAAAATCAATAGCAAGAGAAATTGCATTTTCAGGTTTCCAAGTGCTGCAAGTAACGCAGAAGAAAAAAAACTATTGAAAGTAAAGCAACCAGCAGCGTCCTTCTCACACAGAAATTACTTTTGTTTAGCATTTGCATTGGTGATTTATATTGATGTGGCTATGGCTCAGAGTAATGGACTAATCTTGAATACTGATGAAAGCTACCAACTAATAACAAGAGCTAGAAGTATTATCATAATCTCCCTGTCTGCAAGAAACCTAATAGATAATTATGAATATTTGAGTGGGATAAGTATTTTAACAAGTAGTAATGACCTCATAATTCAGTGCTGGAGAAAAGCCACCAATTCTTTTAATTAGTGTTTTTCCTCACAACCTGTTCCTATTAGGTTCAGGGGACGATGGGAAAACGCTTATGAAGCTACTAACATCTAAGTTCTGATATATTGCATTTCCAAACATGACTTTGTCACTTGTAATGAATGGACACATTATTGACACCTTATATTATATTTCAGATTTCTGTTTTTCTCCTACAGGTTGCTCAGTACTTTTACTGTCAGTATCACATGAGCAGTTACAATTTTTTGATGAAAGACTATTTAGAAAGTATTTAACAGAAGTATTAAACACCATCCAAAAATTTCACAAAGAAATAAAGCAATTCATCACCCTAAGACAGATGTACCTTTCACTTCATGTGGACCTAGAAGATGCGCTTTGTTTGTAATACTAGATTACCTGATTTTCCATTAGCTTTATATGCTGTAACATGTAGTACTCAAAAACAGCAGACACGAAAGCTTTTTTTTTTCCCCTAGTATAATGTTATAAACACTAGTGAATGTTGGTGTAGTACAGTGCAAACATTCTTTGGATTATCCATCACAATGTTGGCCTTCAACTTGTTCCTTTTTTTATTTGTTTGCCACTGAAGTGCGAGGCATCTTTGAGGAAGGGAGTAGATATTTTTTGGCTCTGGCAGGAGGACACAGTTAACATCCACGAGCTTCCTCTGCCTCCTTCCTCCCTCCATGTTTAATGGAAATGTTTCTTCACAAACCTTGTTTTCTATTCTGGCATTAATGCTTGCCCTCTAAGTGCAAAATGAACAAAATGGGTGCTTGGGCTACAGATCAACTTCAAGCAAAAACTACTCCACTCTGTTCCAATTTATACCAAAAAGAAAACTTGAGTTTTTGAGGATCAGTTCCTATTTCTTATAATATGCATCTATACCCTAATGGCATCTTCCCACTGTACCAGTGTTTCTCACATTGGTTTAACCCCCCCTGCCCCCAAACACACCCTCAATATTTCATCTGTCCTTCTCATACATTCATGGCTGTTTTGATCCTCTGAATAGCAAGAAAAAACAAATCGTTCTTGAAAGGATAAGCAGCATATTGCTACAATATTATTTAAAATTCAGAATCAATATTCCTTTCCTAAAAATCATATGCCATCCTCAGATTTTCTGTGGAGCCCTTGCTCAGAAAAAGCTCCTTTTGACTAAAGCAACAATTATGGACTTCAGCGCTGACTCCCCACAGCTCCGATTCCACCACTGCTAGAATAACCAAGGCTCAACTTTCTTCTTATATTACCCTTACCTATGACTTCCAAAAGCTGTAAGCCCCAGGCTGCAAGGGGTGTGGAATGCCAAAAGCAGATAAGTGCTCCTACGCAGCATGTGTTCACAGAAAAGGTACCCTGTTATACAAACATACTATTTTTAGGTAGGAGTTGGTTTCCTTAGTGTAGTGTAAGTAAATTGGGAATACATTTAAAGTGATGAAAATAAGGATCTCCTAACTTGTACTGATCTGTGTTTTAGAAAAGAATAACTTTATTTAAAACCAGAAGTAGTGAGACTAATGAGATCCCTATGTGGCTATACTGGCAGTTCTGTTGACATACACACAGTTGTATAGGAAGGGAAAAAATTTATGTGATTCTTAGGTAGCATTGTAGCAGTACATTCTAGAGGAAATGATGAAAGTCTAGTGTATCAGTTTAACTGTACTAGTAGAATTACTGTGAGTATAGCTCAGGATCAAATGAATTAAGATACTGCAAGCAAATAAAAGGAGCCCTTAGCTAAATATGAGGTTTGAAGATTCGTCAAATAGCTAAGAGAAAGTTTCTCTCTGTAGAGCTACAGTTTGTTTTTCTTTCCAATTTTAGCCCAACCAAGGAGATCATGCCTTCTCTGGAAAAGTCACGGAAAACAAGCTTAAAGGAAAGATTGCCTTTTGAAAAAAAGAGTAACAGCGCTTCAGTTGAAAGCTAGTTCTTTCATCCTAATAATAATTTGCCTAAACCAGTATGGAAATGGTTACACGTACATCAGGAAATATGCTTTAGATGGAAGGATATGTTACTAGTAAAGTGATGGTCTTCTAATAATACAAAATAATTGAGATTATCACCATGAAGTTGATCAGATACTTCAATAACAGACCATCTCTGGTAACAAGCTGAAGAACTTGAACATCAGAATGAGATTCACCAGGAGAGGAATATTTACAAAGCATGCAGAGAACTGTGTAAGTAGTCTTGTAACCTTTTCATTATAGAAATATTACTATGATGTAGCACTTGCAAGCTGAATTTTTTGCATTTAAACCAATATGTATATATGCCCAGGTTTTATTTTGCATGTGGAAGATGTTTTAGGCCAGTAAGACAACATACACTTGAAACCATTTGGCAGGCAATGTCCTGGCATGCATGTGCAAGTAATTGTAGTAGGACAAGGGCATTCATACTTAATGTAGTGTGATTGTCGTAATACCACTAAACCAGATTATGTAATTTTCATGTATTTGAGATGTGTTAAATAGAAAATGTTATAGGATAACAGCTCTTCAGATTCATTCCAGGCTTGTCTTTGTACATAGAAATATTTCAAATATTAATAAAAAACAAAAAATCCATCACATGAACAAAACTCATTTAAAGCCAAATTCAAGTTAAACACAACACACTGAAGAGCTTTGTAGAGAGGGTGGGTGATTTAAAAAAAGAACAAACCAAACAAGATCAACAATTTCTCTAGTTCTGATAGAGCCTCAAACTTTACAAAGCAGCCAAATCAGCTGTGTGATATAACCAAAGAGTCCTTACTGCTTTAAGACTTAATGTTGGCTCTACTATAAACTTTCTGTTCAAGTATTTGTATACTACAGATACTGTAATATTACTTCTCCCAGTCAGATTTTTCAGGTCAATAAGTAATAGGAGTAGTCTTCTGGGAGTTTTATTCCACTGGCTGCAAAATACAGCTTTTTTTTTTTTTCCCCAGTGTTTCAAGTCAGAATGAGAAAGCTCAATCCCATGTTGTCCTCAGTAGGTTTATGAGCATACTTTTGCAAAATGTGAAGGAAAATGTCTCAAACCTTGTTTGCAATCTTACTTACACATTATATAAAATTAGTCTAGTTCAGTATACAAATAAAATATGTAGAAAGTCCTTCATTCCCTCTCTGCGGGGAATTTAAAATATGCCTTCTTGCTTTTGTGATTTACAAGTGAAATACAACCAAGTCGTCCCTAGTGGTGGACATTATTTGTCACTCACAGTGACAAATGGGTTTGGGCTGTCATCACCCAGTGTAATGACAAATTGGTTCCTGAAAATCTTTGAGACGACTGAAGTGCCAGAGAGCAATGCTGAATTTTTTGCAGTCAAGAAAAATCCATATGCTTGTCCCTGTTAAAGATGGCTCATATTTGCAATTTAAAAAAAAAAAAAAAAAAAAAAGAGTAGTCTATAGCTGGGTCCTTCCCTCAGAAGTATAGTTTGACAATTTTAAGATACTCCTAACTTTGCCTCTACTTTGTTTTCCCAGAACAGGTTTTTGACGTCTTGTTTTATTGCAGATGGATACATCAAATACATAAATCTATCTTTGAAACTTTTTAGGGCAGCTCCCTCCCTTTGGGATACATCAGAGAATGAAAGCTTTCAGAACAGAAACAAAAGCAAATTGAAACTTCAGTTAGAACAATGAAATGTCTACAGAGCATCACAATGATACTTGTAAGGAAAAGATTTTCCACAAAAATAGAGATGTGGATCTTCTTGGGAAAAGGAAAAAAGCATTAATGTGTACACCCTAGTCATAAAAATATTTCTTCAATATTAACTACCAGCAGCAGGTCCCCAGAAAAGTTTCAGAAACATTGCTACTCCATGGAACATTGTTCTTTCTGACACAAGAGTATTTGACTATTTCTGCTTAAAAGACAAACTGAGCTTCTTTTGCTTCTTGAATAAAATTCCATTTCAAGAAAAACTATTAGATTCTAAGTACTTCATATCTAACTGTAATGCGATATTAAGTCTCCTGTAAATATCTTTATTCTGTCAATAAGCAGTTAAAAACCACAGTTGCTTACCTGATACTTTCCAGTGTGATTTTCTAATAGATGTGAAGTATGCTGTTATTTAAAAATACAGCACTGCTTACTTATTCGTGATGTGACTGAAGCAATGGATAATTGTTTTGCTTTAAAGGACAATGTTGCAGAATTGTGGTTTGCTTTGAACAACCTCCACAGGTCACCCTCCAGGTATAGCCAAAGAGCACAGAAACAGAGTTGAACATACACGCAAGCTTGCCTTTACCTAGAAGTTGCATCAGCTAATCTATCTTTACTTGTACTTACAATTTTAAATTTTGAACTTTTATATTTTGTGCTAGTTTTATTCCAAGTTACAACAGTTTGTCTCAGCACTCTGGTTTTAGCCAGGAAAGTTTGTTTCTGGACCTTGTTTAAAAGTCTGCTTGATTGTGCAATGTAATTACAGGGTCCTACTGCACAGTAAAATAGATGGGTTCAGCAACAAGGGAATAACTCAAATAAGCCTATCCTGGAGATACTAAAAGGGAAGTCTGATAGTATTCTGAAGTCTAAAAAAAGTTCTGTTGGCATTGGGTTTTTTTGTTTAATCGTTAATTCGCATTAGACTTGCTGGCTTTTCACCCCAATTTAGAACCTCATTATCTCTAGGACACCATTTTGCCTCTGCCTGAAGAACTGAAGCATGCCCGTGCCAGGCAGGGCATGGAATTGAGAATAAGCTCTGCCACAGAGGCATCCTGAAGTAATTAGAGAAAACTTCTCCATCACCTCCCCAATACCAAGGGCAGTATCTCAATTCCCACCTTTGCCAGCACAGCAGACTCCATAAAAGAAAAAGCTAACAGTGTCACACGCAGGTAACACCCAAACAAGAGAAGCTGGTTTACTTTCCAGTCCCCCCACAAGTAACAAAATAGGCAGCAGAGGCTGCTAAACAGGAGAAGCAAGACTGAGAAGAGAGTCCCAATCAAGAGGAATTATCATCCAGTTAAGAGCCAATCATTTTTATTTAGTATAACTAGGCTCAATATATAAGAATAAGTGACTATTTGCCTCAGCTTAGCCCCATTCTTAATTACTTGGCTTTCATTAGATAGTAAACTTTCAGTAGACATCAAACTTGCCACAAAAAAGTATGAGCAAACTGAGGTGTAAGAGGATTTCACTAACGCAATACAGTGTCTTCAGGACTTTTTCGCATATTTTAATCTATTCATCAGCATTAATCAATCCATTTATAGTTTTTGTCAACACAGTGGGTTCCTCCCCCATTTTTTTCTTTCTAATGTTCAATAATAGCACTGGGTAATACAACAACTCCTCACTTTTAACCTCCAGTTTTTGAGACTTAGAACAGATGCATTCAAGAAGTGGGAAGTTCCATGCACTTTTTTTTTTTTAATGTGGCAGCTGCTGCTGCTGCAGAGGTGGAGTTACTGTACTGAATTTGTATACATATATGGTTATTCTGGTTAGCTGTTTACAGTTTGTGTAGTTTAAACATTTAGACTTTAAAAGTGTTCTCCAATACCCACATTTTAAATATACTGCTTCAAAAGTTATGTAGTCTGCCTCACGCTGATTTTATTTAAATTTAAAAGTGCAATAGAGAGATGTTCCTATTTTGTCTGCTTTCTCTCATTAGTCCTTAAGCAAAGTATATAACCACATTGCATTTATTAAAGGCTTACTGAAACACAGAACCTTCACTCATTTTTAAATTAACTTACAGAAAACATAGCAGAAAAGTGATTACCGCAATGCAATTTAGAGACAGTCTATCAAGTTCCCTCCAAAAAAATAGAGTTTTTGTCACAATACATCATCTTCACTAAACATTGACTTAAAGAACTGGCTACCTGCATAGGCTGGGAAAATTGTTTGTGTGACATACTCATTTCACCCACCTGGGAAGAAAACCCTTGCAAACAACCATGAAGAAAGAAATAGTGAATATACTTTCACAGATCAACTTAAAGCCAGGTATCTCACATTTGTCAGTTTTATCAAGTTTTGAATTCTTCCCAGCTTTGACTTTATACCCTTATTTGTGTATCCCGTTATTCTGACCTGATTGTGATAGTTCCACCCCCCCGACACTTTTTTTTCCCCTTGCATTGCTGATGACTACGCCAAGTACCTCCTTGTGTATTATTTTTTTTTCTTAGTTATTAAAGAAGCAAATATAAATAAGGTCAAAGAGCTATTTACATTTCTGACATCATCCCAGACATGCTTCTGCTGGAATTATAGTTAACTTTATTCTTTAAAACCTCCATGGGGTAACAGCACCAGAATATTTTTTCCAATACCATAAAAAAGTCTAATGAAAAACACTAAACAAAATCTATTTTAACAGTCTCCTCTTGACATCATGTTTAGAGGGGTTTGTTTGTTTAAACCAGTTAAAGGGCCTTGAGGGATCCTTACAAAGCTCATAAGCACCAAATTCGTGTTTTAACCTTCTTTTGCTAGAACAGCAAAACCCATGCAGTTTGGATAAGCCCTGGGGTATGGAGGGGAATCCCATACCAAAATAAATAGGCAGATTCCCTATTTTATTAGGAAGTGTTTCACATGGCCACATATACTTAAAGGCTTCCTTGCTTAGAAATGGCACAATCCCTTGCACGGTCATTTTATTAAAATATGAACTCCCTTTTAAAATGAAAGTAAAATAAAAAAATCTTTTCACATGACAGTCCTGTTTAGGTGCAGCACCACAGTATTCTACATGTTTTCTGTAGTTCACATAACACTGTCATATAACCAATATCATTGCCGGGCACACCAGTGAAGAAAGTGGACAAGCCTTCTTCTGTTTTTAAACATAAGTCTTTTTAAATAATTTTATTTAGTACACTTCATGGAAAAAAGCCATATTACTGACTTAAACACAACAATCTTTTTAGAATGGTTTTATATAATAATAGAACTTTTTGAAAAAATAGTCATGACTTGAGTAGCTCTTTCATATAATTTATGTAGGTTTTCACTAATTGACAGAATGAGAAATTGGTAATTAATTTTTTTAAAGATTGAACAGAGAGTGAAGAAAACTTAATGAAATAATTTAGGACTCATCATGGTAATGCTGTATCTCTCAACTAGGACGCAGAAATAATGTACATAATTTCAAGGGGTTGTGCAATGGAATGTGTTTTATTAGCCATTGTTTGTTTCACTAAACAGGTGACCACAATCCTGTTTTTGTTTAGAGTCCTTAAAGTTCCTGCCAGTTTAAAAGGCAGGAAATAAAATATAGGCTAGATCACATAGTGTGAAGGAACTGCATATTCAGAGATATTAAAGGCAAATTTAATGGAGCCCAAGAATGCCATGAGTGGACATGTGTAACACAAATGGTACCACCATAGGAGCATGAAGACAGCAGCTGTCTGCTGTAGAGACAAATTATTTTCATTGCATAGATTTGGCTGGGTTGCAATTACTCAGATACTGTGAGTGGAGAAAAAAAATAATAATTGTAACTAGTGTTTCATCTTTGCCACTCTCCTTTCATCTCTCAAGCTTCACAACTTTTAAGTTTTCTCCTCGCATCCAAGCTGTCAGTGATATATTTTAAAATAAGTAGCTCGAAGTGTTTGGCTACCTGGGGCCATAAACCCAGCAGGTCAGCAACAGACACTGTTGGGGGACTTTCCATGGCTTTTGCAGAATTAAAACAAAACAATCAGGAGGAAAGCGTCATGGGTATGGCAATAACTTATTAGTTCTAACACACATATCCCTGCAGATCACAGCAACCTCAATCTGCTTAAAAAATGGCTTCCTTGGGCTAGCCAATCTTTCTATTAAATAGGTTGGCCTTCCCTGGAGCCAAGATCTGCCTCCTTCTGCATGGATTATTATAACAGCACAGGCAGTATTTTGTGCTCTGACAATTTCCAAATAAAAATCAGTCCTACAAAGGCTGAGATTGTTTATTTTTCCTTAGGGCATTCCATTGTTCTGATTAGGGACAGAGCAGAAGAAAAGTTGGATATTAAAACAGCAAAGCTGTTGTGAACCTGAGGTGCTATTTTTAGTTTAATTAAAAATAGAGGAAGACACATAAATGAAAATAAATTATACAGCTCTTAAGATATGCAGACAAGGATACACTATGTGACCTGCTAGGAAAGATCACTGTGATAAAGACAGAGGTAGTAAGAAAGACATCCTGCACAGCTCCAGAGTAGCAAAATGGGGGGAAAAAAAAGTAGTCTATTATAATTTATGACACTGCTGTCCAACTTATTAACTATGTAGCTTTATTCAAAAAACACATTTTAAGATATTTCAAGCTTATAAGTTACTAGCAAAACCAAAGATACTCTGTTCACATTCCATAAAACTCCCCACCTTCCATAATTACAGAAACACCAAAATGAGTGAATGCATCAAACAAAACACATACACATCTACTACATTTCACGCTTACCTTTTTCCTTGGAGCTTGTAGGCAGTAGAAGGAAGAATACCTCAGACTACTCGTATGTTCCAGATTCCTAGGAATCTATATGAAGAAGAGTTTTCTTCCCAGCCCATCATGGGTACAAGCTAGCAGGTTTATACCACATCACCTGAAGGTCACCGTTAAAACTTTGGGCAGCCATTGCAACCACTAAATGGAAACCCTCAGTTTCTTCCCCAAACTTGGATCACCTCATAGCTGTACTTACACAACCTTTACCTCAAAACCAATTTTTCTACCACAAGAGCCTCCAGTTCCTTTTTATAACCTCAGTGGGGTCAACAACAGCACCTGCTTCTATGACTCAGTGACAATTACCTTGCATCTGCAAGCAGAGTTCAAGCACCTCATATCGGAATGACTCAGGAGAGGAGTCCTGTGTCCCTGGGCAGGGTTTTCAACTCTGCCCTGTTACAAACAGCTAATGCATATTATCAAGTTTCCTATTAGATCCTAATCTTTTAGGCTAGATTAGGTAAATGTCAGAATGTTATTCTTATGCTTATGAATTATTCAGAATATCTTACAGTAAAGCTATTATTGGCACCACTGCCACCTGAAAGTAGTTTAATTTTTGAAAGTCTATAAGTGAATTTACCTCTATCTAGATGAATATTTCTGTGATTCTCATAAATATCACCATTCGCATTTCATGAAAATGTTAAATAGTACGACAGCAAGCAAGCTTGTTTTGTACCAGAGGTGTACATAAAACTGTACATGAATTACTAAACACTCTGATTTTTAGAACTGAATAACCAAAGCTCATCCAAAAAGACATGTAGAAACAGAAGCAATATTTAATCTCAGCCAGATTCTAATTCTGGTCCTCTGTCTTTGCTTTTACCCTTTCAATTTTGGTTAAACTATTTATTTGCATAAAACTTTTTTTTTTTTTGCGATCTTTGTGTTGCTTTCTGAGAAATTATGAACATACAGATCTTCATTTTATAGATATGTTTGTCATTATGAATAATTTTATGCAAGGCTTCAATATGTATACAGGAACTGATTGAATGCTTTCAAATACTTCACCTTTGCTAATCCCTAGCACTGCTTGTAATTGCCGTGACTAATCCCAGCTAGTCACTTGGGATTATTTCTGCTTCCTAAGAGAGTGAACCTTGAGCATTCAAAGAATGCTCTCAACTCATTGGATATTCGTATTAGCAAAGTTGTTTAGCACCATAATTGACTCAAGCTCACAAACTCAGAGAAACTTTCTGATGTTTGACTTCAGAAACCAAGCTTTGGATCTTATTAACAGCTGTGCTTAAAAGCAGTATTTGAGGTGGGGGGAGGGAAGGGGCAGAGGGGAAAACAACACAGAAAGAACAATGGCTGCACCTTTTATAAGCCCACTCCACAGGACCCCAAGACAATCCAAAATACAAGAAACTAAACACCTTTTCAATATTATTACAGAAAAGTTCAGGTATGGAAGAAGGAGGAGGGGTGGAGAAGTTTTAGGCACAGATGAACAAAAAATGTTGCTTAGCACATAGTTAAAGAAGGCTCTTTTCCTAGCCGAAAAATAGTAAAACCAGCCTGCAACTCGGTAACAAACCGCTTAAGACCACCAACTTTAAATTACACATAGTAGCAAAGGAACAACAGCTAGAACATTTCCAGCCAGCTGTATGTAATGGTAAAGCAAAGAGCTATAAAATGAACTGGCAGCTGTCACCTTAGCTGTTGTCAAGTACTAGCTGATAGTCCACCACAAAACAAAGCACTGTAAGTTTTTTTGGTTTTAATAGACTTTCTTTTCCATTATTAGTTGCAATTAACTGACTGAAACACTAAAATAATCTATCAGGCTAAGTAACAAAATAAAGATTAATACACCAGTCTGTCCCTCTTCTCTTTTGCCTTAGCCATTTGTCCTAGCATTTCAGAAATATTTATTTCTGGAAGGCTAAATAAATTCTAATTATTCCTAGAAAAAAAAAGAATTCTCATCCATACCATAGAATTTCCCATAATGCTTTCACATTAACAAAACAAGTAAACTAGCAAATAAAACCCCCACAAACCACCAGCAACCCTACAAAAATAATTTGAAGCCACAGCTGTAACAAGAAAAAACACTGCAGATGCTGCATATTCTGTTTAGGTCAGTTTGCATCTGTAATTCCAGAGACACTACTACTACTACTACTGGAACTCTTTCTGCATCAAGAAAACAGTGTTATTGCCAAACTCCGCTATATCAAGCGGAGATACGATTAAGAAGTTGTTAAGGGTTGTTCTGAAACTCTTGTTCCAGTAATAAGTCTTTTTACGTATGTATATGAATTTCTGCAGATTTACTAAAGTGGAGAAAAATAGTTTTACACTTACAAAAAAACCCCAAACCCATAAATGAAGGAACTTCACCAATAGTAAATAAAGAACAATAGCTTGAAAAATTTTAAGAGCAGCCTGAAAGCTTCAATTTGGTCCAAAGTATTTGCTATTATTTGGGCAGGAAACAAGGGGAGAGAGAAATACAGAGTGACTACTATGAGTCATCTTTACTGTGGTTCAGAGACTATGCCATGCATCTGGCAAGCAAGAAAGAAAGGAATTTTATGAGCGTGGCAGAAAAATACAAAGCAATATGAAGCCAATAGACAGATCATTTAATAAACTCATACTGTTAAATAATTGAAAACCACTTTGAACCTAGGAGTCCCCTTAAGTTTACTGCTAATATGCCACAGTTTCACTGCAGAGGAGGAGCTGAGGGACAACTGCACACACTACAGTAATGCTTTCATTCCTGATGTGTTACCACAGCACTTGTATTTTCAGTATAGACAATTCATATGTACACATAACAATGACAGACTGGTGTGGATAGATCCACAGCCCTTACTGAACCGTACCAGGGAGGAGCACCCTTCTTGACCTCCAGACTACCAAAGCAAAGAGCAAGGTGAGTGGGAGATGGAGCTGTCATCCTCATACAGATCTTCAGCAGAAAATGAGGGTAGTGGAAGTGAGACAAAAATAAGGCATGGGTGACAACCTGTCTCCATCATTAGATGGTGCCAGATGCTTTAGAGGAAGGAAACACAATTCTTAAAGAGAAAAATGTATTTTGAATAACCTGTACAAATGAAAAGCTCCTGAGGATTGTTCTACACCCCAGACAAAGGTTCAGTTCTGCGTCTGTAGGTGGGAACAAGTACCTAGTAATTTTTTCAATACACAGTCATGAATCTGAAAGAGGATAGGACTGACTTACCAGACCTTTTTTCCATGAGAAATGAAACAGGAAGATAGTGCTACATTTCTTTAAGGAAACTGATCGATTTTACACCAGTTACATCCTAAGTTTAATATTGCTTGGCTTAGTTATTACAGTGACAGTGAACAGCACTTGCTCAGAGCAGCTTTTAATATGTGGCAGGAAATGTATACAATAAATCAAGCACTTCAGCTTGATAAAAGAACAAAATAAAACATAGAGAACAGTTGGGCACCTATGATCTTTTTACACAAATACATAAGAAAAAGGAATCATAAGCAAAAGAGAAATACTTAGCATTGGAAGAGGGCAAATGAACAAACCCACTCAGTATGAACCTACTGAAAGTTCTTTATTTAGGTTCAGCCTAAACATCTCAAAGGTTTAGATGAGTTTGGATAAATGAAGATTATTCTCTTAATACTTAGTTGTAGGTGGCTGCCTGAGCAATGCTAACCTTCTCTCTCCTAGGACACATCTCATGGTAAAATCTACTGGGCTACAAGAAGAACCCTTCTTTGTATCAGCCTGTACCCCACTTTACTTACCTGACTTGACTGTCTGCTAACACTGCCAAACATTAGTGTGACCAGTATGACATTCTTGAGCTGCTTTTCCATCAGTTTCTTATTTGTTCCGACTATAAACATCTTCAGTTGTGAAAGGACAGGAAAGGGGACTAGAAGATGTCCGAGACAAGATTTAAAAACCACCTTACAAAATGAATGTATGCTGTAAAAGGCTGAGGTCTCTCCAGTTAGATGAAAAAATATCAACCATAGTAGGAACAGCAACCACAACCAACACCAGAAAGGTCAACACCCTGTTCACCAGCAAGTGTTCGAGGCAAGCCTATACACCTAGAGACTGACGAGAGGAAATTACCTATCTTTTGAAGAAGACTGACATACAAACCGTGTGCATCCTATTATTACGCAGACATCAAAAACAGCAGATGCAACTATCTTCAGAGCAAAATTAGCCACACAATTGCCATGTACAACACCTGGCTCATTCTCCTGCTTATTCCCCAAAACTGAACTGCACAACTAACACATGCTTTAAAATACATGGAGGAATTCAGATGAAATAAGAAATACCTAGGGCCTTACCACCCAGCCTTTAAAGGCAGCTTCACTTGTGACCGAGTGACAGAGGGCTCTCCTGCCGCCTCCCAAAGCAGAGGAAGAGCACCTTCCCCCTGGAGTGGAGCCCCACCGCAGCTCCTGATGGATGCAGCTGGGAGGCTGAGCCCTGCCTTGGGTCACTGGCCAGGCCCACGGCTCAGTTTTAGATGGGAACAATCAAGTGATTTCCTATTAGTGCTCAGCTTCTGAATTTAGATCCAAGGTGGAGAGAAGCTGCGGTATTGTCTGAGACTGTGGGTAATGCCCACAGAGCAGCTGGGGAGCAGATGGATGCTGTTAGAGGTGGCAAAAGCTCTTTTAACCTCTCTCTCTACCACCTGGAGAGTTTTATAGAATAAAGAAACAACACAAACTATAGGTGGGCAGCTGTGCAGCGTTACAAGCATTAAAAGGCACCTACATCTCCCTCAGGGTTTCCACAGTGTTCAGTTTTGCCTGGACCTGGCAAAATATTCCAGTGAACTGTCCCATCAAAATATCTCAGCTGAAAGTGCTGAAAATTAATCTCCTGGCTAAGTACTTCACTAGGTTCAAGTTTAGTGTAACTGTAAGTATTGCAAGTGATTAAAAAACACAGAGCATGAATGAAAAACAAATGATGATCTGTAGAGAGTTCAGTTTCATGAAAATGTAAATGTTCAATGCACAGATAAGATGATTAAAAATGGAAAAGACAGCTTGAGCATAAATATATACGGTAACTACACAGCAGTGACTGACAATAGTGGATCTATTTTATAGAACATTTAAATCAGCAAAGAGCCAAGATACAATATTTAAATGAGTCTTTATCATAAAACGTATCTTGAAAGTTCTGTGGAAGAATAATATCAGCTAGGGTATACTTTAAAGATTGTAATTGGACTTTATCCCAGAAAAGGCTAAATAAATTGAAATATGTTTTATATCATTATGCATATTCTTTTGTGATAAAAATAGACTTATATTTCATAGCAGATCAAAAAACTGTGCAACAAGGGAATAATAATAAAGGAAAAGAAGCAATCAAAATAAGAAAGGGGGGAGATTTCTTGTATCCCTCTGCAAAAGAAGTAATAAATGACTTCTGTGAATAAATTCAAAGACTTGAATAAGCTGTGTGCATCTCCCAGATGACTCTTGGAAAAAATTAAAGAATTGTCTCAAACACTTGTAGAAAGCGTATAAAACAGTTTTTTTAATCTCAAACATAAAAATGTGCGAACTACAATATTTACTGAACACAGTTTTATCAGATAGCTCTCTAAGAGAATCCTACAATAGCATAATATCAAAAGTCTATAGTCCATGAAATTTCTTCAGTAAACTGAAGATCCTCCCCAACATGTACATTCTTTCATACAGTGTTCAATAAGAAAAATTTCTTAACAGGTTTTCAAGGATTTTGAACAGGACAAGATTCAATACCTGTAAAACAGATGTAATCCTCCTTCCCCCATTCCAAAATCACTTACAAAAAGGACTAATTTCGCTACTGTATGACAGTGGTCCTCTGTCTTCCTAGACAGCATTTTTTTTTTATATATCGAACTTACACAAGCAAATGAAGAACTTTATCTCAGAAGTGTTTAAAATCATGTTAGCTATGAGTTTTTTAACTTGAGCATTTATAACTCAAAAGGAAGATAAAAAAAGAGATATGCATATATATGAAATTTTACAGACATACATTTAGATGTTTTATAAACATTTAGAAGTGTTTCATAAAGCACTTGGAAGTATGTTTTATATGCAGACACGTAGACACACACTAAATGTCTTCCACATATTCTTTGCATGTTGTCTCTGGTGGAGAGAGGTAGAAGCTTTTTAATCTTCCTATGTTATTTTGTATTAAAGAGTTATTTCAGCACAGGAAACAGTTTTCTCAAAGGCCACTGGAACAGGATTTCCATCTTCAATCTGGACTGGAAATCACTTCTAAAGCTGTTTCTGAGCAGATGATCAGTTCAGACAGAAGGCAGGCTGCTATAAATTGTACTAGGATGAGACCAGAACTGACATTTCAGGACTTGAAATGTTTATTAGGCATGGAAGTTGATTTTTTTAATGTGGTCCAAAGGATCTGTGTCAGCTGGTAGGAGCATCTGGTCACAGGTAGGAGGGGGCAGGAAGGCTCACAGGTCCACGCACCAGTCATGGAGAAAGGCACGGGAAGTGGTAGCAGGGAGACTGGCAGAACTACCAGTTTTTGAGTTGTGGTAGATTTTGATTCCAGCACTTTTCTTGTTATGCTGGCAGTCTACAAAACTGGCCTTTTGTCTCTGCTCATATATGGTCTTAAGAATGTAAAATCAATTATCTGCATCACAAGTGTTTCTAAAACCTCGGGTATAGTAGCATAACTCTACTTTTCCTTGTGCCTTTTCTTTCTTTTCTCCCCTTTCCTTTCTTTTCCTGAAAACATAAACACAACAAAACAAAGCATTCATATAAATAGCACACACAAATGCACTTGGGTATTCATTCATTACTCACAGTGCCTCATATTTTCTCACCTCAATAGGCAATATGATAGTTATCTAAATGGCAGCTTGTACTGGCTCCTCTTTTTGTTCCCCTCTGATACGTGTGCACCCATACACAAAGGAATGAATGGCATAGCTGCTGAATATTTGTTTTTCCACTGTATATCACTATAAATAAAAAGTTGTGCTAAATAAATTGCTGAGTGCTATTCCCACGAGGACACATTTTTTACAGTTATCATGATCTTGAACCTTTCCATGCCAGCGTGATAGTTAAACACAGTGTTTCTCATGGGAAAGCCACAACTTTTTCTTTTTTAAAATGTCCATTTTTACAGGACGTACTATATGCCATGAGGTTATTCAAGGGGTTAATAAACCTCGGAATCACTTGTCTTGTCTACAGTGAAGTGGCACAATGACTTTGCTGCTGAGTTTTTTCCTGTAAAGGGGAACATTAGAAAACACACAGGATAGAAATGAATGCACGCCCTAAGCCCCTAACCAGCACTTTCAATGCCTTTATAGTGTACCTGAGAGCGTATTAGGAAAATAAAGAATCTTCAATTTACTGACTTAAAATTATTTTTTCCCTTTTCTCTATTGTCTTTAAGACTGAATCTTGAGAACTTTAAATTATATTTTACATGCAAGGCTGAAAAACTAATTTACCATATTCCTATCAGCCAACAGATAAAGTCTGTAGCACAGTGGTAGATAACAGTTTCCAAGGGCAATACCTATGCCCAAAGCTTTGCAAAGGTATAACATGGAGGATACAATAGAGGAGGTGATATACATCACGCTAGTTGTCCCTGGACCCTTTCCTTTCAGCTTTGGGCCACCTGTGTATCTGATGAATCTGAAATCCTGTCATCCCCTTGAGAGTGTCATATGCACTAACATATATGGATTGCTGCAGCCTCCTTTCTGTGCCAGTGCCGCAGCTATCTCAGTTCAGGGACTCTGAAAGAATCACAGAGGAGACAGATAACTATATTTAAGCCTTAGGAATTGCCATCTTTGTGAGAGGTAGCCTCACTTTCCCATCAGAGATAAAAGGGACATGGCAACCTGTTCTGAGACAAGAAAAACTGCAAGGACCAGAAGGTAAAAGCTGGAATAGCACGAAAAATCTGCAGAGATGTCTTATAAAAGCACAAAAGTATTGAGAGCATCGATAAATCCCTAAAGCTGGCAACTCTAGTTCAATGGAGCCATGCCAGCCTACTCCAGCTGAGCATCAGGCCTGCACTCTTTGCAAACAGAAATAAACATTTTACTAAATCAAACATTCTCCTTGCTGTGCTGTTACATCTAAGAACTTTTCTCAGTAGGCAACACCCTGCTAATGCTGAATATAGAGTTTTAGAGACACATTACCTAGATACTTTTTGCCTGCGAGTGGAATCTTCTCTCCCTGGTCTCTTGTCACTCCAAGCACCTGCTGCCGCTGCAGCAAGCATCTAACGCTTTGTATTTCTCTGCTTCCTGATGTACCATTTTTGCTACCTCCATCACTAGCGTATGCCTCAACTGTCTTCACAACAGTAAACAATCAAAGGACTTGGGCTTTTTTAATAGCATTAAAATTAATGCTATTAAAATGAAAATTAATTCCCATTTCCTCCTTCTGAATAGCAGTGTGCCAGCAAATGACTGAGCTACGCATTTCAGCTTTTAGGGTGGCCAGCCTCTTTTTGAAGTTTGTTTTCTGGCCCATATACAATCTGTCATGCTTTGATCCATTGCAAAAAGTATGACAGCACGATGAGGTGTCCCTCTGCATCTCAGCTGTAATTGCTTAGAATTTTGCTTAATCAGGAAATCCTCGGTACCTTTCAGGCCGAAGTCAGGGCAGGATGCTGTACCAGGTGACAAAGGTCATCTGTTTCTCTCTGACTGCTTGATATTAACACAGGAGACAGTCTCCTATTACTAGATGTGCTGCATTGGCAGAGAGATAATAAAGCTTGCTATAGACTCTGGAATTCCCTTTGGGTTTCAAGTAACAGGCTTGCCAAAAGTGGTTCACCTTATTTTTAAATATTTTATAGCTGCATAAAAAGTGCCAGATGCTGTTTAGAAACTGGACTTAGAGCTAACTACTCAATCAGCAAAAAAAAAAAAAAGGAAACTGAAACGGCTTTTATTTAGCAGCTGCCAATATAAAGGAAAACCCCCAAACAAAACAGCTATGCACATGACATAATTTGGGTATAGAGCCACTGTTAAAATGACATACTCAGAACATTTTCCATTCAAACTGAGACGGCAGGTATTGTATTTTACATACCACAGGCTTATTTTCTAGTCAAGACATCTTTTTCCCTGTGTCAGTGGAATAGATGCTTGACCACCTGTTCTCAAAATTGAAATGTTTCATTAAAGAAACATGTTCATTATCTATTGTGCAGAAGATACTCCGTATTAGATGCAAACTTGGAAGAGGAAGAGAGTGTAAAGAGAGACAGTAAAATAATTAGCAACAAAGTGAAGACAGTAACTGTAATATGGACTTTGCTAAACGTTTGATATGGTGCTACACAAAAAATTATTTGAAAAAAAAATCAAAATTAGCTCAGATGAAACCATTGCCACAAGAATGGAAATCTGGCTAAATTTTCCTAAAACATGTAATGATAAATGGCAATCTATTGATTGATCTGGAGGACAGATATTTTTGAGGTACTACAGGCTTTGCTTGTTGCTTTCATGCATTGATAGATATTAGATATACTCAATAATTTAATCTTCTGTTCAGAAAGATATTACATTGCAACATCAATGTTAGTGGGAAAACATGACAAGAGGGTGACTCTAAACATGCGGTTGAAAGAAAGCTGATTTAATTTCAAAAACATGCATGAGAAGACTAAATGAAGGATAATCCTAAACACAGTTTTTTAGATTATAGCATGGAGATAATAACTTCACATAAACTAGAGCTGGTAGAATAGTTATGGTATACCTATAGAATAGGCATACTGGCAGTCAGATGTGGCAAAAAAATGCATGTGTTACTTTGACCCACATTTTTAGCACCTTGGTTCCAAACTAAAAAAAATGCTGAGTCACTAATTTCTGAACAAGGTTTAATGCACCAAAGCCCAAATAATACAGCGGAGGGGAGAAAGTGGGTAGCCATCTGCAGGAGCTTAGGCATCATAAAGCTCATAGAAAAGAAATATTACAACTAGTTGAAACTATTCTAAAAAATAAAACCAGGGAAACACATAAGGAAAAGCAGAAATTACATCATTTGCAATGAGACACACTCCCTTGTCAAAAAAAAAAAAAAAGATCAAAGCTTTTCACGAAGAACTTCATATTCAGGGTTATCAGATATGTACAGTGAAACTGCAGAAGCCAGTGGAGTTATTATAGTTATGCTGGGACACGATCCAACAGGTAAGGAATATTGCAATATTGTTTTGGTAGCTACAGTTCAACTAGGGAGAACCAGGGAGAAACTCAGAGCATTTAGGAATCCACAGAAAATATAAAGAACAAACTGCAATAAATTCTGTAGTTTATTTCAAACTCTCAAAGAGCATATAACTGTTGAATAACAACCTAAAAGATTTTTACAATACTGGCTATCTGAAATGGAGAATTCTCTTAAAAAATATCAAAGACTATCTAGATGAACAGAAATTTGCTTTGACTGAGTCATAAAGTCTGGATCAAGCAATGACCTACTCCCCCATATGTTAAAGACGGGTTCTGGATATGTTCTTAGTTTTACTGACTGTCTTTCAGTGAGGCAAGCAGCATCTGAAATATATATTAAAAAATGCAATCATAACCTTAACTATACTTAGTTAAAGCTATAGCAATCACTTTAACTGGTAGAGTGGCCTAGCTCTACTGATGTCCGAACTGATTAAATACCAGCGTGTGTATATATATACATATATATATACACATATACTACATATAGTACATATACTACAATATATCCTGTGGCAAGACCAGAATAAAAATACTAAACCTGTGTTTAAAAAATTCACAAGCACATATGGCTTCTTATAGCAAGTATGTATATTTTAGGTGTCTAAAAGTCTAAAAGTCAACACAACTGAAGAATATCTCTATCAAAAGTAAGGTCAGAGTGAGGCAAAAATCAAGACTGTATTCCTTGAATGTCCAGCTATGAAGTTATTTGCCAATTTGTTAATATTGACAAAAATTGCTGGAAATTATTCCCACTTTCTAATCTTTACACTCAGCCAGGAAGAATGGGCTTGTTTCATTCAAAGCCTATGATGATCCACCTTTCAAAAAGGATTCTTAAGGATGATGTTTATCTGCACATGAGGGATATATATGCAGCTACAGACCAGACCTCATTCCGTAGCCTTGCAAGGTATAATCTAGTGTAATGAATGGTTAACGTCATACAAAGTTCATAGACCTTGCAAGTAAGGATAGCTGAAGACTGTATGGTAGTCCCCAGAAACTATACATTCAAAGAGGGCATGAGTGAGACACAAAAGCATTTAGAAGGAGTTATCTTTCAAAGAAATAATGGCTTTCATGAAATTCCTCTTTTATTATTGTTTGGGTGACTCTCTAGGGACATCAGGAGCTTTAAGCTGAGCTAAGCCATTTCATCTTCTTTGAACATCTTATTGTACTGCCAGCCATGCCACTGTCATCACAAGTGCAAAGATAAAATGCAAGCCTCAAAAGGATTTAAACAAAATTACTAAAGAAGGGAAATTGTGATTATTGATTTAACTATTCCTTCCTTTCCCGCTCATTCCCACTTGGCAGCTGGACCCATTTGTTCCTTCACATGTACACACACACCCTAGTGCCTGCAGTGGGATGTTCATATGAACATCTGAAGTCTTAATTCTGAACAAAGTATGTTTATTTCATTTCTGTAATGAACAAAGGAGCATTCTGTAATCTTTCCTCTCAAGAAGATAACCCAGTAGAGATCTAATGCCAGTATGGTAGGGCATCTTTGCAGTGATACTATTTAAGAAAGGATATCAAAAGCTAATAACCTCTCTAGCTTGGCAAGACCTTCCAAATAATTGCTTTCTAGACGATTTATCCAGAGAACTGCTGATACATTGTCCTGGTGGAGAAGAAACCAGCAGTTGGTCTTTGCAGCAAAGAAAGCCTTTTAAGCTCCTACTAGCAATCTTGTACAGAAGAAATGATTAAGGAAAAGCCACCTCCAGGCATGAAAAAATCTTCACAATAAACCAGATGGGATAAAATTAGAATCTGTTATCAAGTCTGAAAAGCTCAATGCTAATGCTGTAATTGCAGCACAGAGGACTGCCATAGAAAGAATTAATACAGCTGCTTTAAATTAAAAATGGTCAAGGAGTATACCATTTGGAAATGGAAGGGTTTAAGAAAATTAGTTCCTCCATAAGAGGAAACAAATTCTAGCATTTCACCTGATCTAGTATGCAACTCATCTAATATGAGTTGATGAGTTGCCGGTCACAAGCGGTGTTCCCCAGGGCTCTGTGTTGGGGCCAGTTCTGTTTAATATCTTTATCAATGATCTGGACGAAGGGATCGAGTGCACCCTCAGTAAGTTTGCAGATGACACCAAGTTGTGCAGGAATGTTGATCTGCTTGAGGGGAGGAAGGCTCTACAGAGGGACCTGGACAGGCTGGATCGATGGGCCGAGGTCAATTGTATGAGGTTCAACAAAGCTAAGTGCAAGGTCCTGCACTTGGGCCACAGCAACCCCATGCAACACTACAGGCTTGGGGAAGAGTGGCTGGAAAGCTGCCCGGCAGAGATGGACCTGGGGGTGTTGGTTGACAGCCACCTGAACATGAGCCAGCAGTGTGCCCAGGTGGCCAAGAAAGCCAATGGCATCCTGGCTTGTATCAGAAATAGTGTGGCCAGCAGGACTAGGGAAGTGATCGTGCCCCTGTACTCAGCACTGGTGAGGCCGCACCTCGAATACTGTGTTCAGTTTTGGGCCCCCCACTACAAGAGAGACATGGAGGTGCTGGGGCGTGTCCAGAGAAGGGCAACGAAGCTGGTGAAGAGTCTGGAGTAGAAGTCTTATGAGGAGCGGCTGAGGGAACTGGGGTTGTTTGGCCTGGAGAAAAGGAGGCTGAGGGGAGACCTTATGGCTCTCTACAACTACCTGAGAGGTGGGGGTTGGTCTCTTCTCCCAGGTAAGAAGTGATAGGACGAAAGGAAATGGCCTCAAGTTGTGTCAGGGGAGGTTTAGACTGGATATTAGGAAATTTTACTTCACTGAAAGGGTTATCAAGCATTGGAACAGGCTGCCCAGGGAAGTGGTTGAGTTGCCATTCCTGGAGGTATTTGAAAGACGTTTGGATGAGGTGCTTAGAGACATGGTATAGTGGTGGTCTTGGTAGTGTTAGGTTTACGGTTGGACTCGATGATCTTAAAGGTCTTTTCCAACCTATACGATTCTGTGATTCTGTAATATATATCAGTATTAAACTAAAAAAAATGAAAAGTGATTCCAGAGAAGATTAAAACAGTGGCTTCATCACTGCTTTAACTTCTGCTGTGCAGCAGTTTCAGGACTGAATCCTACCTGCCAAACTACATGTCTCAAAGGCAAATCTGGTACTATGGCACGATCATTGCCAGAGTTTAAAGTGTTAAATAATAGATTACACACACATTACACAGACAGCGTGGGATGCAGTAGTCAAGTTTGCATGGACATTTGCAAAAAGGATTGCAAATATGATGACTAACAGTGCCTCCTGCACGTGCCTGGACAGGAGTTGCACTCAGGACCCTTCTGATATAGAGCTTGATGTGCTGACTTTCGAGTTTGCAATACTCAGTGGTTTCGCTCTGCAAGGCTTAATGCAACCATTCTCAGGACCCAGAATTTCAATCTGTGCACAGTGAATGTGCTCCACTCAAAAAGCAACTCAGCTGAAAAGAGAGATCTCCTCTGGATATCTAACTAAAGCCAGACATTTTCAAGTATTGCAGTGTTTCATGAGCAAAACATCTTAAATTGACCTAAAATTGTTCTGAGATCTTGTGAGCTTGAGCTACCTTTCTATGAATTTGTATCCAAGTTCAAATTGTAATGCAATCTGCAACTAAGTCAATTTCCAGATAACCCCATTGCACATAAGTTTCTTTGTTGTGGTTTTTCCTTTTTTTCCCCAGGATGCCTTGTAGGGTTTGGTGGGGTTTTTTACTGTGTAGTTTATTCAGACTTGAAAACTGTATTTTGACAGAAAGATATTTTGGCTGACATTATTCCAAGTTGTACTCTTCTTCCATCAATGGAATTTAACAGGGCATGACCTGGCCCTATGGTTCTAGTCCATCAAAACAGAAATTAAATACTTTATTTAAAAAGAAAAGGTCAGTTATTTTGTGGTAGATTTTGATGCTGAGAAAAAAATAATCTTGCAAAGATCAATAAACTATGAAACATCTCTATAGAGAAAGGTATTTTTCTCTTCAACTTGATGCAAGTATAGTCATTATCCATCTATATTCCACTGAGACTATTTTTTCATGTATCTATCTAGCTTGAGAGTTACATTTTTGTTTCAAAGTTAGTAGAAGACATAAAATTCAATGGTCTCAGAGACACCACTCTTGGCTGAAGTTACAGATCTAAAAAAAACCCCCAAAATAAAATCACACATGCTACTTACAGGATGGAGGTGACCCGAGTCTCATGCCTAAAGATACTTGCTTAATCTTTTGGAACATCCCGTGGAAAAGATCAATTTTCATTTGACAGGAACATTCACTGTTGCAAACCTCCCTGCTGGGATACAAAACTGAGGTCATTTATTAAAAGGAATATAATGAATGGCAGGGCTGATCCCTTTAGTTTTATGGATACATACCAAAAAAATCTATCTAATCAAAGACTGCAAATTAACAGTATGTTAAAGCAGGCTGGTTTTGGTCTGCGGTTACTGACAAGTCACCAGATGCTCAAGATCAATAGATGTTTTGCATATTTTAATTATTCTTCTGGGTTTAGAACTTAATTACTCTTATGAACTTCAGGTAGTTTTGGCAGACATAGTTTACCTTGAAGCTGTGAGTTTTACTGTTGTTTCATCAGCTAAAACAAGGTGCCAGCATGCTGATGTAGAGTCATGCTTTTATTTCCAGTGGCTCATCTGAGTGCTGGAAGCTGATACCACAGAGATTCCAGTGTGTGTCCCACACCACAAAATTATGTTTAATTTGCTGGCAAATAGGGGAAATCTGTTAAACGGAGAACATTATTTTATAATTCTACATTTATTTTCAGGAAGAATACTCCCAGTCTTGTGGACACTGACAGGGCCTATAAAGAAAAGTTAGAGAAAACATTAAATGTCAGACAGATTAAACAAGAGGGGAAAAAAACCCCAACTTGCAACAACTGTACTTGAATTCAGGGAAGGATTAGATTGTGCAAACAATGATAGACAAAAGGAACCTGCTTTCCAGTTAAATAAAGTGTTTAATTAATGGGTGCCATATCAGCCTGTCAAATTACATGCCTCTCCTTGTAACCCGCTCCCTGGATGTGAATCATTCCTCAGGCTTCTGCTGGGCAGTTTGCCCTCCCAGGCAACCCCCCCTGCCTGCTGAGGCTGCCTGCTCCCTTTGCTTCTAAATGAAGCTTGGCAAATAGCAAGCACACCTCTGTGCAAAGCCTTGCCATGAGCTGTAGACCAGCAGCCTTGCTGCAGCCTTGCAGCCTTGCTCTGCTCCGTCCTCCCTGGTCCTGGGTTCCTCATCCTGCTTAAGAAACCCTGGTTCTGCCTTCTTCTACTCTTGCTCTGCTACCTGTTCCCAAAAACACCAGTTTCACCCTGCTCCAGTTCTGCCTGCTCCAAATATTTTGTTGTCAAAGGAGTGAAATATTAATTACCTCAGTAACAAGTTGATAAAGGAAATCTTTCAACTGTTTTGTTCTTTTAACATCTGATACTGGATTAAGTCATATGGTAACATGCATGAAATACAGGTTACTAGCAGCTAACAAGAAGCAGAAAATTTACTCCTTACACAACTGTGTACACTACAGTAAATCCAAATAGAACAGGCTGATTTGTTAAACAGCCACAACCACTAACACATAACATCAATCTTAAAAATTCTTTTTATAATTATACTGCACTATAAATTACTGGAAATAAGGATTTAGAATTGGGAGAAAACATGCTAGAGGAAATAAATCAGATCAAAGATGTTAAGAAAGAAAAGTGTGCATTAAAGTCATAGCAACTCAGGGTTAAAATACATTTCTATGCATCTGTGCACTTCCCAATAAATCCTTTAAAATGATTGATGGGGATGGACATTCTATCAACATCTAAAATACTTAAAATTTATAATAAATGATCCAATCCAGAATGTGAGCAGGACTCATGTGACATCTGCATATCTGTTTTTTTCCTGTTCTCCTTCATTTCTCTAGAAATTTAGCTACTTTAAGTATTATTTATGCATTTTTGCACACTACAAACATTCATTTTACATTCCATGTTATTAGTTGTGCCTAATTCCTGCTGTGGCCAGCAGTCTCCTTCAGCTGAAACATGACATTAGGTTCTATCTCGGTGGATTAGTATTTCAGAGCACTTTTTGTCAGGAATTTTTGCTGTTAATAAATCATACAGCCTTTTATATGTCCTAATTTTTCTAAATAATTTTTTGAAGCATTCTCTTTACTCTAGGATTTCCTGTCATCATCATGCTGATAAGGAACTAAAAATCAGATGCACTTTATCTTTTTTTGTTTATACCCTATGCTAAAAACTCCCAATAGTTCAAACAAAAAGATTATGCCTTCACTTATCCTTTTTCCATTTGTTTTTAATTTAATTTTCAGTAATGTCTAATTTTCAGTAAATGTTTTCCATTTGATTTTCAGTAATCAACCTTACTTGTAGCTGGCAAAACTATGACTTTCACTTTGACTCCTTAGAGTTCAAGGTCCAGAAGAAGAAACAAGCTTTCTGACTGTTGAATCTGTTGTCTGTCCTGTGACTCAGCTTGCCAGGCACACCCGGCCAGCCACCTCCATGTCACACACACGTCCCTGAGCCCTGGCACTGGCCCCTGAGCATGCTGAAACGACACGGAAGCAGCAAAATGCAGGGCGGGTGGTGGGACATGACATTTCGCGTGCAAAGCTGGCTCAGCTTTTCAAGTAAGTACCTTTTCAACCAGTCTGTCCTGCCAATCACGTATGGTGCCCAGAGCCATGTGTGCACTGCCAGGCGTTGCTTGCGGTTGGCCACAGCACAGCCAGCCACTCACAGCTATGGCACTGTGTTGGGAGCTGTATCCAGAGCATCCAGTGCTCGGGGGCTGAGCAACCCAGCCCGCAGCTACAGGTTGCCAAAGCTTCCAGCTGTTCTGACCTGAATGATGAAAACTTTGAGAACCCTTATTTAAGAGGCAGGATCATTCAGGTTGCTATTGGGAAGAGGGGATGTCAGCAAACTGACTGAATAGGACACCGAGAGCCCTCTCCTTCTTCCCTCTCATCTTCCCCTCCTCACCTCTATAACAATTTCCCCTCTTGTTAAAACAGAGATTTATTTCAAGTTCGAAGTCCATTTTAAAGGTCTCCACGCTCTCATCACCTGTTCAGAGGCCTCGTGACAATGAACCCCATGGGGCTGGGGACAGAGTTGGAGGAGCTCCCAAACAGCTACGGAGGACATGCTAATGGCCTCAAAGTTGGTGGCTTGGAATGTGTGGTTCAGATTTGAAATGCACTGAGACATCTGAAGATGCAGCTAGGCATGCCACGGGATTTACACAAATGCCTAACCAGGCACTGGCTAGCTGCCACTGTCTTTAAAAATTAGTTAAATATCTTGCCTGCTCATGTGCTTTCGTTAATCCTGCTATGTGCTTTTCTGCCTTTTTGGGCAGTTCAATCTTTTTTTTATTCTGGTCTGAGGTTATTATATTACAAAACTGTACTTTGATATATATCACAAATTAATTTACATTAAGTATATAGAGCTTTAGAGAGCAGGGCCATTTCTGTGTTTCTTGTTTTTAGTGGTGATTGCTAACTAATAGCTTTAGCATTCCTATAGCTGTGCCATCTGATGACTGCAAAAACCCCTCAAAATATTAATTAACTGAACCACACAATGCACCTGTGAACTAGATTTTTATCATTCATTGGCAGATGGGGAAACAAAGACACAGAAAGGTTGAATGCCTTATCGAAGAGCCCAGAGGAGGCCTGTTGCAGAGCTGGAAACCAAACAATTAGAACTCAGATACACCAACATTTGGTGCTGCACATTATTACTCTGCATTATATTTCAGGTCTTCCTTTCAAGTCACAGACCACCATCCCTTAGTAACTCAAAACTCTTCTACCACTACTCCTCTTCTTCTTCAAAGCCCATCCATTATCTTCTTTCTGTGGACAACACCCTGCCTGTCACTCAGCCAAGGGTGATACTTTTGACTCTAGATTCTCATGTTCTGTTGAAGACTTGCAGTTAGTTCTTTACTGGGTGTCTAAGACACAGCTTTCCTATCTTGCCTTTGCAGATAAAGTGCTTGTCTAAAGTTTCATCATATATCAACAGCAGCAACCCTTGCCTTTTGGCCTTGACAAATGCAATCTCACACAATCAATATTCCTCCAGAAAACATTGCTGAAGAGATCATTTCCGTAAGCCCTTTGCTTTGTCTTTGTCATCTCTTCACTGGTTCCCCTTCATTTTATTTTACAAACATAAGCTCTTGTCTTCATTTTTTAAGTCCCTCATAGCCTGCTCCTGCATTATCTATACCAGTCATTCACTATAAAAAGGTCAAGTCCTACCACCGATGAGCCCCTATTAAAGATGGCAGGATAGCAAAAAGACTGAGAGAGAAAAGATCAGGCTGTTCCTTTGAACAGAAGACTCTTTCACTCTGGGATTAGAGTAGTAGAGTGTTAACAAAACTGGCAGGACAACTGGTATCAGCAAGAAATAAAGGAATAGATTAGTATGAAGATTTCTGACTAATATCTAAGATATCTAATATCTAAGATTTCTGACTAATATCTGTTAGCTACTAACATTGTCCTCCAAATATAAACGATATTTGATTTTAAAGCTCCTATAGGTGAAGCAGATTTCAAGGCCACAAAACCCTCTTCCTTGCATGCTTGCTATCTGTCTGTGTAGCTAACTATCTACTGCAAAGGAAAAGCATTTATCATTGAGGAAAGGGAGAATAGAAAGAAAGAACTTCTCTGCGTCTTCACAACAAATCATGCATGGATTTAGTGAGAAATATTTCTGCTGAAAAGAAAAGCTGCTCTACTGAATCCAGGAGAATTTTGGTACCTGACCTGATTTGAGGCTCTGGACATTCAAATCACAGGCATCTATACATTACAAAAAATCAACTTATTTTGAAAGGCAAGTGAGACTATGCCAAAGATGATCAACAAAAAAAAAGCCAATAAACAATTTCCCCTTTTATTTTACTGTGACATGACTGGGGCAAACAAGTCAAGACATACACATTAAACAATTCCTTAAACATAATGCTAAAATACAAATGTTTGGATGACAGTCATAGTGTCTTCCAAGGATCTTTGGTAGTATGTATCTACAACAAGATAACAGAGAAAAGAAAAACCACCATGACACACATGAATATAGCAGGAAGTGTTGTTCTATGAAACAAATTTCAGGCTATGAAATAATTCCCTTAAGCAGTAATTTCATAAGGAAATACAGTTAGAATCTTTTAAAGTTTTTAGAAATGCTTTTTACACAAACACTAAATGAAAAGTACTTCGATTTCAAACTGTTCTACTGGTAGAAACTGGAGAAAATGCTTTGGGTTGGCAGTATTCAGTTGAATAAAGATAACTTAATGCAATTCAAAAGGCTGTCCCAGAGAGCAGTTACAAGAGACTACACATAAAGGTCTTTCCAAAGTTGGAGGTTCACCGCACAAGCCAAACAGGAAATAGGATACACAAGATAACATTCTTCCCTCTCTTCTTCATGCTAGCGAGATTCACCAATTTCAATATGCTTGTCAATTTAGGATGTTGTGAACCTGGTGGTGGTGTGACAAAAATTGACATTTCAGATGAGTTAAGAATGGAGAATGGGTACAATGATGAAAATGTATCCACATCAAAGATGACAACCAGCAGCAGAGACATTTTGAGATCCTTGTCCTAGGTTCTAGTAAAGAAAAAAAAAAAAGGGGCACAAAATTATAGAAGGATTTAGCTGGCAAACAAATGAGTTAATGAGCCATCACTTTACACAAGGTGAAAAGGAATACTGGGCAAAAAGATATATTTTTAAAAGTTCAACTTGGGGAAAATAAAAAAAAAGATGCATTCAGTCAACAATTTTCTATAGATGATAATATACAAGCAAGGTGCTTCTTCCCACACGTAATGGGAAAGGGTATGAAAAAGATACAACCTCCCAGCATGACCAATGTAATGATGAATGATTTGCAATCAAGAATCAGTTGCACAATATCTACAACAATCATCAGCTTGCTCCGATAGTACCTCCAGCAGGCAGCAGTCTGCTTGCACTCCTAAAATGTAGTTGAGATCAGGGAGAAGATAGTGAGGCATGTTGGAGGTATGTGCAGCAGATTTCCCCTATGGAATAACCTTCACAGGTAGTTGTTATTCCAATGTTATTACAATATTTTTTTCTCTGTATTCTCAAAATGGTATTTATAGCAGGAACTCTGACTGGATTCATTAGGTATTCCTATCAGACTTATAATGCTAGATAATGGACTGTATATAAGGCAGAGTTCTTGTTTATTTTTCATCCTGCCCTTCTTCTCTGTGAATTGTTCTTTTAAGGTGTAGTAACTCAGTATCTCTGTTTACATTAACTGCAATTCGAAAGTCATTTAAACAGTCATTATTATGGCAGGGAATCTCTCTTCTTTCCTTACCTCCCATCTTCTCTACGAAGGGCCAAACAAAACGGGGGTGGTAATCTGTAATCCACCTAGGAAATGTGTCCTACTCATGTGGGAGGATTTGGGCAGGGGACTGAGTCTTTTTATTTTTAAGCCTTTTTTAAAACAGAAGCCTTTTTTAGAACAGAAGCCTTGTAGGTGTGCAAGTAGACGTGGCCAGCAAAGGAAGCAAGCCATTAGTATTGGACTACATGTGGCAGCAGCAGCATCTGTGAGGAGCAGAGACAAAAGAAGGAGAAATCAGCCCCAGGCAGGAAAAAGCACCTAGGAGTTACACAGACCAGAGAAGCTTTGGGCTGGAGGGTAGGGTCCAAGGTGTGTGAGGTGATCAGGCTGAAAGAAGTTAAGGATGGAGCATGGAAGGAAGTGGGGCTTGTAGAGTAAGGATATTTGAGTCGCCGGGACAACAGTGACAGCAGAGCGGACAGGACGGGTCTGAACAGGCTGGGAAGAGGCAGTGAATGAGGATGTGGTCACCTCTGGGGAGTAGGAGAAGACAACCTTAAAGGTGGGAGCCTACGGAGTAGATTCAGAAAAACTGAGGGCCTTGTGTATTAGGAGTTGGTATGAAGGAGATGTAAGGTGATTCAAAGCTGGAAGAACTGGGGCATTGGATTTGCATTTTGCTGAGGTACTTCAAACTGGTGTGGTTAGAGGAACACAGAAACATCAACAAAATTCATTCAGGAAGAGAGATGGTATAGGCAGTCTCAGTATAAAAGGGTAAATACAAATGCTAATAAACAGTTGATAATAAGTACAATGCTTAATTGAAGGCAATGTAATATAAGGGAAGAGTGATGGACAGAGATAATCCATGGAATAATATCTTGATACCAGCATTTTACCATCTCCTGACACAGCAGAATCTAATTGAAGAAGTTAAATAAGAATGAGTTGCAATAATCAAAGTCCTAAAAGCATGTGACATCAGGCAGTGTTAAAAATTTTAATATCCTAGCAATATTTCTTATTTGGCAATTTAAAGGGTGAACACTATTATTAACAGAGGTTTTTTATCACAAAACTAGGTCTATTAAGACCCTCAGTGCTCTTGGTCATATTGGATCAGATTGCTGCCAAAAAGACAGCTTTAAAGTTGGGGCAGATTTTAATAAATTCAAGCCAATTTTTAACATTTTTGTATTAAAAGGCATTAATTATTAACAGCTTCTGTGACATCCACATTTGCACTTTTGCTGAACCATCGAGCTAAATGTTATGAACGTTTAACAGCAATAATTCACGTTTTTAAAGCGTTAGCATTTGATGCCAAAAAAATCATGAAACTGTCAGAGATGACAACTCTTGAACCAAGTACTTTATGCAGCCTAATACTTATTTTGAGCAGGAACAAATTATTTTGTTTTTAAAGACCCTGCCATTAGTAGAGCAAACAAGATCCAAAGCAAAAAAACTTGCATGCCAGTTACCTATCTGAGATGTGTTGAAAAGACCTTGTGATCTGAAGTTTCACAAGCTAATGACAGGTGTAATAGAAAACAATGCTAAAAGCAATCTATTACAGACCCTTTGGCGGACCTCCCTCATGTGGAAGGTTACTAATGGGATTGAAGTCAAAGAGACATCTCCTATCCTACTGTGCTCATTGTAAGATGACTGTCACAGACTTACCTCCGGAGCTGTTCCAACTTGACCCTCATGTTAAAATAGAGTATTTTAATAATGTCGCAGCAAGCTTTCCAGATCCTTTTAAGAACAGTATCTCTCTTTTCATGAGGTGACTCTTTCTGAAGAACGTCATCAAGAGGGCTCAGTTGTGAGACATTGTGTTCATTAGTAGATTCCACCTTGACTTCTGTAGAATATGAATCACTGACCTGTTCACAGGCAGAGAATTTTCTTTAAGTCAGATGGACTATTATTTTGCTTCATCAAATAAAAAGGCTCTACCTTACACTGAAGAAACTAGAATAATGAAACTTCCCTTCCCAGTAGTTTGTAAGGAGATCTTGTATTGTTAAAATCAAATACATGGAGACAGAGCTATATAATTTGTGGGCAGAAACCAAAGAAAACTAAAGTATAATTTATGTTACTTCGGGATTGGAAGTGGAAAGAGTTTTTTAGGTAAAATAGACTGAGTCAGATTTTCTCCCTACAGAAGTTGAAGAAAACAAGTTCCTCCTCTGGGAATAACAAAATATAAATATATTAAAGAACGTGTTTAAGCATAAACCATTAAGCATTATCATTTGGCCTAGGAAATATCTAGAAAAGTCTTCATGAAAGAGATATCAGAAAAAATTTTGTCATTATAACACCATATGAGATGTATATTGGAAAACAGAGTAAGTCTCAAATTTCACTAGCAGTTACTACATTATCTCTGGAGAATAGCATGGGTAAAAAAGTGAGGGGAGAGGCTGACACCTGCAACACCAAGGAAATGCTTGTTACATATTTTGAATGTTTTGATTAAAGTAGATCAAAAAACAAAAAGCCTTTCAAGACTTTAAAATCTATTTTAATTTCATATTGGAACAAATATATATTTAAACAGAATTGGGGCAAACATCTATTTTTAAACACAGAGTGATAGAGAGATGTTTCTCACTTTCTTAGTAGCCGGGTGAATACCCAGTATGTGAGAAATCTCCATTAATCAGTTACCAGACCTTTAATACAGGCTAATCAGTTTCTTGAAACAGTAATTACAAACCACGACCACTGCTGGTTGCTGCAAACATTCTCTGCTTTGGGGATACATATTAATTACATATTATATGATACATGTTAATTTATGCAGTTAATTGCTATAATTTAGTCTTGCAGTTCATAGCGCCTCTTCCACTTTTTCTTTACCCTAAAATGGAGTATGTCATTATATTAGTTTGTGTTTCAGGAGTTAAGGGAACTCGTTACAGGAAGGTAATTGAAAATAAGGAGTTCTAAAAGGGAGATTATGTATGAATTTTTACTTTTTTATTTTTCACTGCACTGTACTAGTTACCCTGTAGTAGTGGAGACACTTGAAAACCAACTGGTTTTCTACCCGTTATGTCCTTTTTCTATTTCTGTTTGTATATAATGCAGTGGGAACATAATTTTTCTTTTCTTTTTTTCTGTACAAGCAGCAGTAACTCAGTGGAACTCAGAGATTAGCATTAGGAGCAGAAAATTATCAGTAAAGTACTTCAAAACTATTTGTAGGGAGAGGAAAGTTCTAGTTACAGTGCACAATCTCTTAGACAACAAACTACTAAATTATGCTAAGACTGAATGAAGTTTGAGATCAGACACAGTCTGCATTAGCTGATTCTGCAGCCAAAGCATAAACGAACAATGACCTACATGCAAGATACATAAAACGTTTTGGTTCCTTTACAGAGAAAATGAATTGGCCAATTTAAGTATGGTTAGTTGAGACTTGATGTCTAATTAATTTCAAGTGATACTATACAGGATGCAGTAATATCCTGGCTACTGCCTGTACATCAAGATTTGTTGTATTTAAAGAGATGAAATAAAGAAAACTACAGAAAGGAAAACATTGTTTAATGTACAAGTTGTAATCAGGAAGGAAAAGGTTAACCAATAAATCAGTACTTCAGGGACTGATCTTCTAAATTGGTGAAGATCCTTGGATATCCTTTGCTCTAATGTCAGTTGGGTGTATGTTATATCTCAAGAGAGATGCTCATAGCTGATAGGAACAGGTGAAAGTATGTAAAAATAATTTGTCAAAATTGTGCAAAGAATAGCACATCTGACTCTTATTCAGTGTGGTACTATTTATGTGTGAAAAATAAAGTTCTCCTTTTAAAACAGGGATTTAAACTATTTTTTTCCAGTTTCTTCAGAACTTTCAGATGGTCTAACTTTTATAAGGGTGTGCCCCCCCCAGTAAAATCATTGTCAAGTTTGCTGCCTCTGTTCACACTCTACCCTCCTTGGGTTTACAGTACTGAAAAATTGTAAGATACTCAGGAAATGCCTAATTAAAGCACATCAAATCCATGGAGATCTACGCTTCGGCTTCATTGTGCAGAGACTCTCACTGCATATGCAAACACTATTAAAATCAGGACTTTTGTTTCTGTTTATTAGAAATAACATTAAATAGGCAGTAAAACATCTCAGAGTTCTATAACCATGACAGAGGGGAATGAGGATCTTAAACTTCCCATTTTCACTGTCTGTATAGCCACATTTGCACAAATGTAATGGCTTTGCAGCACAACAGAGAGATGGAAGATCATACACCCAAACACAGTCCAAGCCTAACTCTTAGATATTAAAAAATAAAATTAAGCTCTAAGTCCTCCTTCTGTGATGTCTATACTAAATAGTATGCTGTTCCTGTGGGAAAAACACAAGCAGTGCACATTGTAAATGAATTTTGCTGAAGTTTGAGGATGGACAGAATTGGATGAAAGGAACTGTCTTTCTTAACAAAGACTACACAGTTCATGGGAAATTAAAAACAGTTCTTCAGTGAGCCCCTGGATTCTCCTTAGCTTGAAGTTTACATCCTTTCCTCTCTCACTCCCAGGAGACCTGTGAAGATTTACTAATTAAAACGGAATTCTCAGATTACCATTTCACTTCCAAATATATTTTCTCTAAATGAAGTGCATCAAAGAATGCAGCTTACCTATTTCTGTTGCATCTTCATGGATGGAGCAAGGGTCTTTCTCTGTTCTGATCAGGTAAGTAGCCTCACAGCACTATATAGAAACTATACTATAAGGAAACTATAGAAACATTCTCATTTTCATTTATTTACTGTGGTGAGGACCTTCCTTGTTCTGTCTTCTTGGCATTCCTCCAGATGTTTCCATTATCCCTTTGAACCTCCAGGTCTGGAGAACAGACTGTCAGGGATCTGTATGAACACAGAACAGCATGAACTGTTCTAGCAACTTCCTCCTTTTTCTCCCCCCCCCCCAAAAAAAAAAAATTAAGTTAAAATAAAACAACTCAACAGGATTTCTCTCCAACAGAGTTTGGGCTCTGTTTCCTTCCTAGTTTTATATCAAGCTTCAGGGAAGAAGGTAAACAAAGAAGGTAAAGCAAAGAGATGCAGTGGCTACACCAGTCTAACAGTGCAAAGACATGAACCAAACCTGTGTAGCGGTGAAGACAGCTAGCATTTTCCAACTTGTTACCCTAGTGATCAAGTAATAACATACTGCAGCTTGGTCTTGTGACTGGCAGTTGAGAAAACAAGCTTCCCAGCTGCATGAGACACTGCTAAGGAGCTCTGGTACACCACAGTACAGAAAGACTTCAGCCCTTTGGAAGTCTTTGGATGCCATTTCAGATGAAAGAGAGATTTTGCTTGTGAAAGATTCTGTTGTGTTTGGGGTTTTTTTGTATAAACGTACAGTTCTATCAAGCAAATCCGGCACACCTTGAAATGGAGGGTATTAACAAGATAGCTCCCCTAAAGGGAAATACTATTTTCACATAAAAGCAGCAGGTATCTCTAATAACCTATTCTCTCTATATATTTATAACATATAGGGCTCTTTTTATATCAGTGCAAGGGAAGTAGAGCAAGTTATAACTACCTTACAAGTTGAATCATGTCATGTGTGTCTAAAACCATTTTAAAAGCAATGAAACTATAGCAAAGAAAACTTCAGTTTGAAAACAACTAGGGAAAAAATTTATGCAGGTATAAATTTGGTATAATATTTGAGAACGATTCAATTTCCTGAGTTCTCCTTTTGTTTACCCTGTTAACTGTCTTTGAGTAGTTCACAATGAGTGCTGAGCCTTTGAGCTTGCCTGGCTACCTACAGCTTTTCTATTCCCTGACAGGGTGAACATAGTTGCTGCACCTGATACTGGAACCTATTGGGCACCCCAGCTCTTACTGACAGGATTCAGTAGAGAGAGGAGAGGAGAAAATTAAGAATTTCTTAGGTTTCCTCTCTGAGCCAAGATATTTACAGAGAAGATAAGTACAGAACATGCAGGCGTGATGCCAGTGGTGGGGGGCCAGTTAGGACTTTGTTGAACAGCTCTGCTGCCTGTGGCTTACATCTCTTCATTTTCAGAAAGTTTTTTTTTTTTTTACTGAATTAAGCTGTATCCCACATTATGAGGGAAAAAGTTGTTACAGAGGAATAACAGAAAAGGGAAACTGAACTTCCAGTCAGCTAGAGTAAATGACAGGTTTCTCTTTGTGTGGCTACTCATAGCAATATTTGGATGCAAGAAAATGACTGGATGCTTGGAAGAATAAGTATTTGCCTCTATAGTAAGTCAAAACATCAACAACAAAGCTGAGAGGCATGTCTGGGCATTGAACCAATCATCTGAAATCTCTATAATTTGATATAATGCTGGGAAAACAGATTTTACTACTAATGATTTTTCAGGATCCTCATCATTGTAGTTAGTTTGGTCCTATAGCCAAGACAATAAAATAATCAATGTAGTCACTTCACAGAAAGTTGGACTCTAGTTCCTGCGAGATAAAAGTGCTGAGCCGGTACGCTCAAAGAAGCCCATGCCTTGACAATACTCATGTAACACATATTTCCTACCCAATAAACTCACCAAGCTCTTATCTTTGTTATCATTTCAGCACATTGATCATGAACAATTACTGGTCTGAACACAGCTTTTGCACTGGTATAAGCCAATCTGCTGAACCACAGATTGTAGAAAATTCATGACATCCCCTCATCCAGGAAATCAGAGAAATTAACTGGGTATACCTCATGATAGCTTTTTATTTAATATCAACCAGTTAACACTCAATGGAAATTCACATAAGCTGGAGTCCAGACAGTCTTTTTTTTCTAAAAAGCAGAACAAGCTTCTCACCTTTTCTTTTTCTTGGATTACTGTTAAGCCTTTCTATATCTCTAGCTATTCTTATCCTTCAGTTATTGGAGAATTAAGAACACAGCTGACAGTGGGAACAGCCTTGGGAGCAGTAAAAGGAGAAACATACGTACTTGATGAGGAAGACCTGCTAAAATTATAAGCTTGGCCTGATTTGCCTGTTTCTACCGTCTGCTAGAAAACAGAACGACTTTGTAAATACTCCTCTCTTGCCTCTCTCCAGAGCAGAATGTGCATGTACAAGGCTAGCTGGGCAAAAAGAAGGTATCTGGGAACACAGATTTGTCTACAAACAGTTAGCAGCTTAGACTGAGATGAGATCGATGCAGATCATAACTTTTGAATGAAAGAGGCCAGAATTCAAACACCAATAATATTAACCTTTAAGAATTACAGAATTGTCACTGACCACACAAAAACAGCACAGAGCTTGATCTCAGCTTGATCAATGACAGATATGGATAAGTACTTCAAATAATTGTTTCTGAACATGAAAAATAGCTAGCATGGTCAACATCTTCAAATAGTAGAAAGTGAAGTTAGGCAACTACAGGTAACGGATCCATTTACTACACCATCTTGAGGCTCAGGAGAGCAAATTTTTTTTTTTTCTTAAAATGAGGTATCGAGTACTTTAAAACTGTTCAGGAGACAAAGTGAAAAAAAAGTTGTTTAGCTGCCTTCAAGAAAGGAACACCCTGTTATCACCCAAAAGTGATATGAAGACTCTACTGTGTAAGATGCACAGGAGGGCTTCATTAAATACCTTGCCATTTTCTATATTATGAGAAGTTGCAGAGTGTTAAGGACAAATAGTATCCTGTCTCTGCATAGTTGAATTATGCCTTACAGTGCCTATCATTAGATATTTAGAGATTTTTCCTGAACATCAAAAAGTTTGAAAGAAATCAGAAAATCTGTCCTTTTGGCCTTCATAACATTAGAAATAAAATCTCAGCTCTGCATTCATTTTTGGATCTTCCTGTTTATCTGTTGTGTTGCTTCCATGCTCAACACAAAAGTTTTATTTTTAGCTGTATAGTTTACACTCCTCATCATGGTGTGCTCTCAGTTTAATTTCTTTTGCCAACTTGCTACATACCTTGGTGTCCTAAAGCAAGACCACACTGTCCTAGTGGCCAGTAGCCTGCCTCGGTCCTTTCTATCTACATTTTTCCCAAGAAGACCTTTAAGTTAGATTAAAGTTTCATAGGAAAGATCTTAGTAGTTAAGGACCAGACCTTAGGAACTAAATCAAAGTTTTAAGAAACCAGGAGAAATCATGTGTCTAAGCTGATTTGCAGAGGGGGTACCTGAGGGTATAGAAAAAGACATGGATCAAGTTTACCAATATCTTTCCCTTATTCATCCAACACTTTTGAAATGGTTCTTGAAGTGAATGTGCTAAGTCATGAGTAGAAATGCACAGACTTTGCAAAATTAGGTGCAACAAATACGCAATAAATTACGAGAAAAATAGATCTGGAAATCTAAATCTAATCTGGAAATATCTAAAATTAATCTGAAGCTTCAGAAATTGTTATTTTAATACTTGTAATGTAACAGATTTCTTAGCAGTTGCCTAGTAACCCTACCATATTAGAATCTAGGGACTACTATGTCATACTTCAGCTTTACAGGTTTTAATGCATCTAATAAGATAGCCCAGTAATACATCACTGTGGATAAGGTATACACTATGAAATTCCGCCACGGCAGTACATTTTTTGTGCAAAAATGTGCCATATTCTTTACTATGCATTTAATTGATTTAGAGTGATTAAATCCTTTCAAATATACTATATGTTTCCACTAGGAAATTATTTCTCTAGTATTTCCTAACTTCAGAAAGCATTTATGAATGTGTCTTCAAACTCTGCTTGGTATGAATGCACCCTCAAACTCTGATTGCTATTAATGCTCATAGTTCTGCTATTCCATTTAAGCCTGGGAAGACAGGGAAAAAGGTGACAGTCAAAGAGTTAAAAATTGAAAGTGTTGGGGGGAGGGAGTGACGGGGAACGAGCAAGGAAGATTTCACATCTACCATGAAATTACCACAGAATTTACAGTTTAAGAATGTTCTACCATATACTGGGAGAAATTATTTTGTACTTGAGTTTTTTCCTGCAGTTTTCTTGAAGGTGAAAAGCAATTGTTAGTGAAATACATGAAGCTGCTGTAGCAGTGATTGAGAAAATAATTTTCATCATAGAGTCCATACACTAGGGAAAACATGAAAAAGTACTTCAAAAATAGTTCATTGATTTATTCACTTTTTAGATATGGATGCAAAGAAATAGAAGATGTCACTATTATAACATGCTCTGGAAAACTTTATCAGTCTAATACATTCCCATTTAGTTTACAAACTCCAAGGAAGGCAAGAAATGGTTCAATCTAATTTTAATTTCCTTTTAAATATAGATGGAAGGTATATTAAATATTTCAGCTTCATATTTGTGTTCATTTCTGATGAAGACACAGCACCTCAAACCTTAAACTTCCCTTCTGTATGTACAAAAAGAGAAATATCCATACAACATAGAAAAATGTGAGCCAATCTCTAATTTAAGTTCAATAAGATCAAGTTTATGATAATGGCACACATACTTAAAAAAAATCTGGTAAGCAAGTTCCATTATAGAGCCCCAAGAGCTTACACTTGAGCTTACACTTTTGTCTGCATGGACTGGTGCAGACAGTTGTGCATTTATTTGCTGCACTCCAAGCAAGCTAGATGTGAGCTACATGCTATAGACTTATACTGCAAGACTCAAAGACTCTTCTCCAGTGACTCTCAGGTAATAGATGATATATTCCTTACCTTGGCATATACAAAAATATGCATTTACCTGTATGAAGCAAGTCTATAATTGTCACCTCCATCCCACCAATTGTTTAGTATATTAGGAGAAGAGGCACAACATTTTATACACCCAGTTGAACCTCACACTGATCTTCACAGATCAGAAATACAAATACTTAGCCTAAGTCCATTGCCTAGCAGACATGACACAAGAGAAAAACCTTATAAGGTGGTGGACTGGACAGAGAGAGGAAATCCATAGACACCATGGGGAGAGCAGGGCAGTCTGAAGGTGAAGGGAAGAGGAGGAAGGCATTTTTCCACAGCTTTTAACTACGTGTCTAATATGAATATAGTTTAGATTTACTGCTTGTGATTCTCAAATAACTATGATATGTTAAATGCATGCTCAAGTGTTTAGCTACTTGAGACCCTGGAATTATTCGTGCTGCTTTGTGCAGAAAAAGGAAGGCACCAGAGAGCCAGATCCAGTCCATAACTTGCACTGATAGCAATCATCACTTGAGCAGGAAAAAGAAGTATCAGTAAGAACACAAAGAAAAACCTCACTTGAGAACCTGCTTCGTTTTTGAGGATTTCACTGTCTTTTGATCAAAAAGGCATCGGCAATGCAATCTGCTGTTTACACAGGAAAAAAAGTATTAGCAAATGAAAGGTGTATATATAGACGGAAACATCTGTGCTAAGAAGCCACTTGAAAAATAGCCGTGCAATAATGTTAGAAAGAAACGTCTGCTTGGTGCCTAGCAGATTTTTAGTAATACAAAAGGAGGCAATGCTAGAAAACAGATGTAAGGATTTCATACTTTTCCATGGTGTGTTTCTATATTTTGTTAGACTTCTACTAACCTTTCTCATTAAAAAAAAAATAAAAGCAATTTACATATAAATGTTTTGAGAGAACCTGAGAGCAGTGATTAACTTTTCCTATGCTAACATAGTTGTAGCCATTAGAATAGTAACATATTGTAACAATACTAAATAAAAAATCAATGTATTGTACTAAATGCATTTTAAATATTTTTAAATGGTGCATTACTTTATTAAAAGATAGTTATTCACTAGTTATGAAATAATAAAGATTAATTGTTTTCTTCCTTTTAATAGTCAAAATTGTTTAATCAATAGCAAATGCTCAGTACATTTTGACAATTATTTTAAAACTACATTCACTTCCTAGAGTACTTTTAAATCACAAGCCTATTAAAAAAAAAAAACAGTTAATACACAAATAAATAATAAAGGTACAGTAAGACTTGCTTATTTTATTGTGATTCACATTTAACTAATACATTACTAACAGCTTAGTATGTTTAGAAAATAGTATCATGGCTGGTTATTGAAAAATCAGCATTACTTATAATTAATTGGGAGTAGTAATAGATTAAAGTAGCATATTAAAATAGAGTAAAAAAAGACATCAGATGAACAAGATTTAACCTGAGCTGTGATGCAGGAATCTGGACTTTTAAAGTTGACACATGAACATATGCGCTTAACTTCAGACAATACAGTTCCTTCCTTAACCACACAGCATCTCTGTCTATGCTAAGTCTCATTTGGACACTCTTATTCCAGTCTATTATAAAGAGAATTAAAACTTTTGTTTGGAAATTTGGAGAAGTGATTTGTTTGGAAATTTTGGAGAAGCAAATTTGGAGAAGTGATTCCAAAGGCAACACATCTAATTGAAAGCTATATCCCATACCTGGGAAAGTCTAGTCTAGTCTCACCTAGTTTTCAAGCCAGGACTGTTGAAAACCAAATGGGACAGTTTGGTTCCCCACCACCAGTGGAGGGAGGGGAAGAATCACTCCCACCACTCCACGTTTCTGTGAAATGCTCAGCACAGCACTTGGGAAGGAGAGAGAAATGGCTGTCTCTATTGAGAGACGTGGCAGATGTGCAGGGAAACATACTAACCTTATTTAGTCCTCCTCAGATTCTTCCTAACAGCTAACAATTATGGGAAACTGCCCTTCTAGCCCAAGAAATCCTCATCTGTGTGGTCTACAACAGGATGAACTCCGAGGTCCTGTTCAGCATTCAGTCTGTATGTAAACCGAGAAGATGCTGTATAGCACCAGCAAAGTGCAGGTGTTTTCTGGAGAAACTGCTTAGGTAAGATCGCTTAATGGACAAGGAATAACTACCTGAAGGAGAGCTGCTGCAAGCTGGAGACTACGTTGGTGGAGAAATGAAGGTGTTCAAATGGTGGACAAAAGGTGGATGATTTTGCATCATACTGCAACCAAATTTCACTTAGCAAAAATTCTGAAGTGTTTCTCCTTCATAATTTGGACTTCTGTGATCATACCATACTTTTCTCATTGTCTGCTATGAAAGAATAGATGGAAGCCTAAAACCTCAGTTCTTGTGTTTATTATGTTAATCATAGCCTGACCTCAGCATATGTAAACACTGAGTTAAAGGTTTTAATGTAGCTCATGGTTACCCACAACCATTCAATTTGTTGAACATAAAACTTATTGCATCCCCTTCAGGCACAAAGTGCAGGTCCTTAGTCTTTCCAGACATAAACATAATGCAAGGATGAAACAAGAACAGTCATGAACAGCAAGCCCTATTCAAAAATCCCTAGAAAGAGAGAAATAATGAACTACCCTTGCAGGGACTAATCATCTCTTTGCTGAAAGGGGCTTGGATATCATTCCTCCCTAGCTAGCAGCACCCATGACCAGCAGGACTCCATCAGTCTTTTAGGTATAGCTTGGGCAGTCACATAAACCCAGAAAATGAGTAACGGTATCTGGCCCAGAGGGGTGATATCACTCCTATTGAAGTTGCCCAGATTCAGTGGAAGAAGAAAACACACCAGAGATGCATAGATGAAATAACAGAGAATTTAAACTAGGATGGGTTTCCCAGTTGTTATAGATGATAGTAAAAGAAAAGCATCTCTGAGTTACAACCTCAAAACAACACTTTTACACTTTTGATCAAGTAATTTTACATCTTCAAAACTTTGATTGATTACTTTATTACACTTTGTTGCATTCGGGCTTTGAGAGGATGTCTATTATTTCTTAGCACATAATGATGTGGGATTTTTTTCTGAACAATGCACAAATAAAAGTATTGTTGTAAAATGCCTCAGGAAACTTAACTGATAGTCTGCCTGGAATGCCAAAACTCACTTCACCAAAATTAAATAAATATTGTTCTTAGCACTCCTCGAATTCACCCAAGGTAAAGTAAAGTATAATTATTAATTCAGTATTCAAAAATATCTTAAACCACTATCTGTGTTACACATGTGCTTTTACTCATTAAAATATTTTTCTCACTTGAAAGGAATGTGAATATCAATAGATTAGTAAAAGTTTTAACTAGCAGTTTAAATTAGTTGCAAGCCATTCAAGCTAAATGCTTTCAAACACTATTGTTTATAATTAAACACATTTTAAAAAAAGTCTTAATATCTGGAGATCACCCATACCGTGAGAAGATGAGAATGACAGGAACAGGGGCCTGCAGCAGCTTAAAGGCTATAAACAGGATCTATCTATTGTGGGAACTCATCTCCTGGGAGATACCGTTCATTACCAAGCACTGATGAAACAGCCAAAACAAATATGTATGCATGGATGGTTTAGAACACTTTTTTAGAGACATGACCAGCAAAAGCACTGACACATCTGGGAAGGTAAATACATTCATACTTCCCACAGAACAACACTCCATGCATTGCCACTAACTTCATGCCTGTTTATTTTCATATAAACTTCAAGAAGTTCTGGGTCTTGGGATCAGTTGCCTGAAAAGTGAACACAGGCCAGCTAAAGACATGTTTTTCAGCCTGCAAATCAGCAGGCACAGTGGCTTGCATATACATTAGTGAAAAAGTGCTCCCTTCTTTGCACGAGTGACCTCAAAATCTGAAGAAGAAACCCTCAAGTGGTACAGCAAAGCCACCTCTTCTTATCTCGCATCTTTAAAGCCGTATTGTTTTACCACTAAAAATCTTTTGTGATTTTCTAAATGACACAGAGATTTTATTTTGTGCATGAGCAACATTTTATGCTAATAAAAACATTAAAACTATTTCTGTTTTCTGTCATTCTCCCACAGGAATACCAAGTTATTCAATATCCAGATTTAAACCTTGAATTTCATGTAGCAACAGAATCACAGCTCAATGCAAGGTCACTGAGTCTAATCATCCCTAACCAAGAATGAAGATTTGTTCTTTTCTTTTGGTTTTTATAGGTCAGAGCTAATTAATCACTGTAACTCAAGCACATAACTATTTCACAGGTATGTTAGGGGCAACAACAAAAGAATGAAGTGTTCATTTTTTGGGGATCTTTGTGGATTTTCTTTATCCTTGCCAAAAATTAATCAAGCAGCTTGATCTGTTTTTCAAGTCTGTCACTTCCATTACTACTCTTAATGCAAAAACCCTCTCTTGTTTCTCTGCTCTCTGGCAAAATGCATAAATACATTTGTCTTGGGTTTCCATCAGTACCACAGCAAACGATACCTTCCCATAGAGTAAGCTCCCTCACTCAGTAAACTTTGTTTACATCGTTTGCGCTGCTGTTCTCAGCCTCACCCCTTTACAGCCCCTGTGGGTTATTTTGGGTCACCCCACTTGACAGCTCTGGTAGATGGAGCTGTGCCAGCCCACTCTGAGACTGGCTCAAACTAAAAGTGTGCATGCCTGACTCCAGCTAAAGCAAAAAGCCTGGCTGGCTGGCACTGGAAAGGGAATAAAAAGAGTGTATTGGAGGGCAGAGTGGAATCACAGATAATTTCCAGGGCAGAAGAAAAACACGAGCAAACTATTCATATGGCACACTTGGGAAGGCTGGTAAAGAAAAACCCAAACTACAGATCAGAGTTCATATAAACAAAAGGATTAAGGCTTGCCACAGTTAAGGCTTCCCACTAAATGAAATAAGAAAGTTTTTAATTAAAAACTTTTTCTGTGAGTCACCCACAGTAAAGTGGGACAAGAAAGAAAAAGATGTACATTGACCCAGGGGTAATTCCCTTCAGATGGCCATAGCCATGCAACATCAAAGAACTGCAGCAAGACTGGGCACCACTGTTTTCAGCGTTGTGGGGTGACGCCTTTAACTTTCATCCATCAAACATTAGATGGGCTGTATTCTTTAAACAAAATGAAGTAAATAGTACAGAAAGCAGTCAGACTTACTGTTGCAGTGTAATTCAAACACCTGAAGAAATTGCCCTCTGAGTGCTCCTGGGTACCAGCTCCCTAGCTGAAATTGAATGAATGAATGAATGAGTGAGTGAATACGTGAATATTCATCATTTGGGGTGGGGGAATACAGTAAAATAGCTTAAACAACTTTCCAGAGAAGCTTAAAATCACCAGTTCTCTTGTCAACTGAAGTGGACCCGGAGTTGTCAGTCACAGCAACAACGTCCAAGGGTGGTAACCAAATCCAAGAAGTGATAAAGTCTTAAACCTCTCAAATGTAACCACAAGAGTTTTTGTGATTATGTCTGTAATGCTACGTTGCAAATGTCTTGAGTTTTTCAAAACTTTGTTCTGCTTAGGATCCTGTAGTCCAATTGGCGTCAAACACATTAATAGCAATGCATTGCTTTTACTTAAATCTTCATGCTTTTAACAAATTAATCCTCTTAACATCCCTGTTGGGTAGATAGGCAAAAACCTTTTTTGTCTGTAAAATTGAGATAAGAAGTGCCTTGCCTAAGGTCATGCAGTTAGGACTGGGCAAAACAGGGTTAAAATTCAGTAAATAGTGGCTCTCATTTGTGCTCCAACAACTAGACTGAACCGATTGTGCCAACTTTTGACATGAAATACAAACACAAGATAGGAAAAACCCTAAGTCTGATAAACATTTCTTCATTAATGTTCTCACTAATACTAGAGATGAAACACTTTACAAAGTAGGTATTTTCCTGTCTATTCCTTCCATTGTGGGGAAAATGATTTTGAGGCAAAAACCCCAAGATTTTGAACAAAATCAGACACCTTTTTTAAATGATGCAAAGGCACACAGTAGAAATTTAAAAAACCCATGCAAAAACAGGTGATGAAACTAATTATGAATGGTTTTGCTGTGCATTGTCTGCTGTGATTCCTAATGAGAACATTCGATACTCTTCACTTTTATAAATCATCATTACATGACACGTAATCATTGTCAAATATGTTCATTTCAACCATATTTAAAAATATATTTTCTAAATAACTTATCCTAGCAAGTAATATTGCTTACCTATAATGTACATACAGCCTCTCTCCAGGGAGCCGGTACCTTGTACCATTTGGTACATAGCATGACTTTTTTTTAAAGTCATTTGATTTTTGAGCATTCTGAAATATCTTAAAATGTTGTATGGGTCTAATGTTATTCTCATGATAATTGTAGTAAAATTACATATGTGAGTTAGGTTTACCAGATGGTCTTCTAAGCCTTGAAATAGTGATGACAGGACAGAATTTATTATTCCTATCTCAGCCTGTCAAATCTATAGTAAAGGAAATAAGAGAAGACATACTCAAGCCTTTGTGAATAAAAAAGTGTCTTATCAAACACTCATTGATACAATTTCCATTCTTATATAATCCCTAAAGACATTTAAAAAAAAGAAAAAAAACCCTAGAAAATACCCAATGTAGCTTTTTCGTACCATACTAATCTTGATTCTCCATTTGTGCAAGCTTGCAGTCGAAGTGAACAGCTTTCACAGGCTGCACTGTTTGCAGACTCCTTTCCACAAAAAGTCTTGTTTTCAATACAGCAGAAACATGACACCTTATATCCATGGTTTTTCTATGTAAAGGATATCTGTAACTAGCCAGACATTGTAACTTTTCCAGATGTAATTTCAGGACAAGGCCCCATTTTTGGACAGAGAGCAAGAAATGACTCTTTAACAAGATTACTTGAACAAAATAAAGAAATGTCATTTATTTAAAGATATGTGCCCTGAGATTTGGACTACCAAAGAACTTTTCTAAGTTATGACTTGATAGGTAGAACAGACGTTAAGACCTAACAGGATGGTCATATTCCTACCAAGTATTTTCTGTATAGTAGAAGCAAAATCATCCGCTATGACTAGGCAGACCAAGTCCCTGGGCATTGGTTAGAAGCAAGCAGATGCTTCTAGGACATGCCAGAAGCACCATATACATGCTGCACAGGCCATTTGTGGATGCAGACACACGTGAATCCTGGTTTCAGACTCATTGCTTTTGTCTCTGATCACGGGATGCCCAGCAGCTCATTCAGAGCCACTTTTCCAACCAGACTGCCAAGCATCTGGGAGTTGCAGCAGGTGGCCAAGGTAGGCTTTTTCTATCTAGAGAAAAACTTTCTGGGAGGAAAAAAGAACGTGCATGGGGAAACCCAAGCATATGGTAGACCTAATAACTATTTATGGTTGTAAATGGTTATGGTGCTTATCACATGGCTATCACTTCCATAAAAGTGTGTGTCTAAGTATGTATAGTGCTCGATTCCTGTATGGTACAGTATGCTGAACATAAATAACTTAAATAGCTACTGAAGTTACTGTACTTGTTAAACAGGCAGTCTAGCAGCATGTTCAGTGTTTTCTCTAAGTGGCTGAGCAGCTATTTCCAGAGATTAAATCACATTTGTTTATAATTGCTCTACATTGAATGTTTCTTCACATAACTTTTAAATATTAAGTAAGACTCTCTTTTTCTACCTAATTTCCTAAATGTCAGTTAATTCTCTACAAATATCTTTGAAATATTGTTTTCATATCTTTATTAAGCTTATTATTGTATTCTCAGTTTTCCACTTTATTTTTTAGGATTACCTTGCATACTTTATTGTTGTGAAATGCAGTAACACTTAGTATAAAACTTTGGAAACAACCTTCTTTTTATGCATCTCAGAGAAGCCACATTTGGACTTCCAGCAGAAATGTGCAAAAATTTCAATACGGTCTTGCAACAGACTCTTTTAGTGTTGTCCTTATATGCTACCAAAATGCACCACCACACTACTTCTTAGGAAGAGCTGCAAAAAGGAGAGAGAATCCACAAAAGGAATCGACACACGTGGTAGTTTTCAAATGTCCTTTATGGATAAATGTTTAATTATAGAATTGGTATTGCTGCAAAATAATTCTCTCAGTCCACTCCCCATTTGGGACCAGGGTTAAAAGAAGATACCTTACCCTTAGAAGTTTCCTGGATCGAGAAAAGAAATTGAGATCAGATATACTGTTTTGGACAGAGTTCTCTCTTTGTTATGCTTAGGCTTCCTTTTTAAAAAGATCCATCCATAATCCTAATAGATGGCGTGTGAAAATTTCTGTAAATGAATTTTTGTATTGCAACACTCAGAATTAAAATGTCAAATTTTTGGTGTCTCAATCTTGGTGTGAAAACCTGCTTCCCAGCCACGTGCCACAAGGAGGTTTACAGGTACCAAAGGGAAGTCCGTCGCTGCTGGAAGAGCCTGTGCTCTACTGAGCTGTTTTTGGAGCAAAGTGACCCAGATGAACACCCTAACCACTAGACTACAGAGTCAATAACAGCCTTTCCCCCTTTCTGGTCTGGATTTCTTGAAATATTTTCTGCAAAATTACAGATTTATTGAGAACATTTTTCCCCAAATAAATTTATGATTAGACATAATTAGGCTACCCCATTCAGATAAAGGTGGGAAAGGAAAGGAAAATCAGATGGCAGATCAAATCCACAAACCTATTCTGAGAATTACAGGTTGGAGAAATGGGCTGACAGGAACCTCAGGAACTGCAATAAGCAGAAGCGCGAAGTCCTGCACCTGAGGAGGAACCACCTCATGCACCAGTATGTGCTGGGGGCTGACCAGTTGAAAAGCAGATTGGTAGAAAATGTCCTGGTGGACACCAACTTGGATGTAAGCCAGTAATGTGCAGCAAAGGCAGCCAGTGGTATCCTGGGCTGCATTGGGAGGAGTGTTGCAGCAGCTGGAGGGAAGTGATCCTTCCTCTCTACTCAACACTGGTGAGGCCTGTCTCGTCCCACTCGGTGGGTTGCGAGAGGGGTGAATCTTTTCGATTCCCCGACAGTCTGTGTACCGACAAAAGCCGATCTCTGCTCGGCAGAGCCGCGTGGTCGGTAGAGTCACGACAATGACCCAGAGGAACGGGCTGGCCAGCAACTTTATTAACTGGCGAATTCCACAAACGGACAAACTTAACGAACTGGCAAGCTCAACGAACGAACAGAGGTGATTTGGCAATGGAGCTATTTTCCGGGCAGCCCGTCACAGTTTACCCCAGACTTGCGTATATATTGGACAAGCAGAGGAAGAGAGAAGCGAGAAAAGGAAATTAAGAGAGAGGAGGAAAGAGAAAGAAAAAGTATCACCACCCTTGGATCCCGCGATGACGATGACAGACGTAGCAATCCTCCAGTGGTGGGCGTGCGCGCTTCCCGGGGGGGGGGTGGGGGGGGTGGGGTGGTGAGGAGCGAGCCTTTTATTGGCTAATCCCCGCCTCCAGGCACGCCCCTTCAGGACTTACATGGTTCTTGTTCTAGAAAGTTCTCAGTGTTCTGCGCAGGCGCGGGGGGAGGGGGGTGGTCGCGAGGGGTCTCTCGGGCGGTCGCAAGCCCCTTCCTCAGATCAGCCCTGTGTGACCTCTGGCCATACATGGTCAGGTCCGGCGGAACCCGGAACCGCGCGTCCTCCGACGCGCTCTCCACGTCCCGCTCTTGCTCTCCCCCACCTGTGCTCGCCGACCTGCTGTCGCCATGCAAATAGCGCCTCGAGTCACCACAATGTTTGAGGCATCAACTCTTTCAGTCTCTCACAAGGCCATACCTGGAGTGCTGGGTGCAGTTCTGAGCTCCTCAGTACAAGAGAGAGACGGACATACTGGAGAGTCCAGTGAAGTGCCACTAAGATGACTGGAGCATCTCTCCTGTGAGGAAAGGCCGAGAGAGCTGGGGCTGTTCAGGCTGGAGAAGAGAAGGTGCAAGGGGGATCTCATCGATGTATTTAAATGCCTGAAGGGAGGGTGCAGAGAAACAGGATCCAGGCTTTGTCCAGTGGGGCCCAGTGGCAGGAAACGAGGCAATGGGCACATTCAAATGTCCATCTGAACACAAGGAAAAACTTCATTTCACTCTTCACCCCCTTAACCTTTTGCTGGAGAATGAGATGGGTTTGAACCCTCTAAAAGAAAGGTGGGAATTCCACGTGGGCTGAATCTTTGACTAGAGTCCCAACTATGAAAAACAACATATAAAAGGATGGAGTCTTTCAGTGTACCTTGCTGAAAGGAAAGGGCTCTGCTTAACTTAAATCTCAGTCTGGTAGATGCATGGTCAACTTACTTTGAATATTGCTACCAGATTAAATTCTCAGAGAAGATATGCAGTTGAACACATGCTCTAAGGACCTAGCTGGGTCCAGCGATGAAGGAGGTCATGTGCTTTTGGGCCCTGCAATGATAATTTTTCTGACCACACTCAAATATTTCTGGGAACAAGCAGTAGTAATGAGTACTAAAGTAAATTTCCTAGGAACCCTACTGAGACACTCTTCATTCTTTGAAGGAAACATACCACTGTAGGTGCCTAAAAATCCATTGATTCTCAGTCTTATTCCACCTTGAGAAACATGCATGCATTGCAGAATAAGGGACCTATTTTTATTGCTTCTGCATTTCTTCAATTAATGTGGACAAATGCCTTATCACAGTATAAAACAGCAAAAATAAGAAACTCATTTGTGGGCTGTGGTTTTGTTTTTTGGCGGTTGGTTGGGTTATGTAGGCTTTTTTTCTTTGTTTTGGTCAACTTCTGAGTTCAGAGTCAGAAGGTTCTCTAAAAAGATTTGTAAGAAGTATTTGCTTCTTCAAGCACTTAGCTGTGAAATCACTTAATATCTGAGAAAGATGTGCTTGTAATATAATGCAGCAAATGAAAAAGCAACTGCAGATGTAAAGGAGATTAGAAGAGCAGATTAATTTCACAATTTCACAGAGTCAGTTTCCAGCAGACAAGTTAAAAAACTCTTCTTCTAAATTATTGGTATAAGCTTATAAAGAAAACACATGAAAATAGAGGATGGATTACATTGCTATATATAATATCTTGTAAATACAAAGATGTCCACTTCATAAACCTACAATAGCATAGAGATTACTTCTGTACACAACGTTAGCAAAGAAATTAAATTTCACCCTTTCTAATTAAAGGGTATTTTAGAAAGGGTCATATAAAAGTAGGAAAGACAAATACACTGCAGACAAAATTTAGGAATGTAATCTGGGGTCTCATTTTACTCCCTTTTCCTCATTGTTTTGCTTAATTAAAAGCTATTTTCTATTTTAAAAGAAAAAAAAACACACCAAAAGACCCAACAAAAAAACAACCAACACTGGAGGTGGGGAGGAAAATGATTTTTAACAGTCTTTTTGTTCATTAAAAAAAAATATTGAGTAAAATTTGAAAACTCATATGGAAAATATAGCATGAACAGATATTGAAGCTTGCAAATAGAAAGAAAAAGACATATCTTTCCTTCCAAGTCTGTTCCACAGAATGTGACTCCACACAAATGTAAAAGTACAATTAACCTCAGGCACCTACAATGGCACTGGAGTTACAAAAAGGACCTGTTTTGTTTGTCAGTATTCTTTATAAAAATATGTATTTTTTCAACAATATTTTGCTAAGTACTTTCCTGTGAAGTGCTGAGGTTAGAAATTTCCTTAATATAATCTGTACGTCCTAACACTTCATCAGTGAAAATTTTCTTCTGATTAAACAGTTATTCTTTAACGCAGACCTGACATCTCCCAAGCTAGGAAGCCTTAGAAGGTCATAGATTCTGTCTCCATAGGAGGCCAAGCTGTTTAGCAGAAAGTATGACCTACTGTGGAAACCAATGACCTAGTAAAAAAATAAACAGTACTGTGCTGTAAAGTGGTGGAGCCAGCTGAGAAATAGAGAGCTCAGTAATGCACTGCCTTCCTCCTACAGAGATCAAATCATGTTAAGTGATGCTATTAAAATAAATCACATTTTAAAAGTCTTTACCTGAGACACTAACAACTTAAATTAGTAAACCACAAAAATATCTATTTGATTTTTCAGCATATATGAAGATAATTATTTGTTCTTTCCAGTAGACTGAAGTCCAAACACTCAGATCAACACCCACTAAAGAAAATATTTAAAATATGTATATAAGCCAAAGGAACTTAAGAATGAGTTTTAATGTTTTTCCACATAAATAAAAAACTCAGAGCATTACCTGCTGATTTCGAGGTACTCTGAATAATGACCTCAACTTGCTAATTTCATTTTTTATTAACATTGTCCAATAGTACCCAGGTTAAAAAGCTGAAAATAAAATGCCAGTGGAAAACATATGCTTTATTGCATCATTGACAGTGAGTTATAGAAAGTTGTCATTAAAAGTTTAAAAAAACCCAAGGCAATCACTTAACACTATTTTAAAAGGTCATATTTTGCATATGATTTCACAAAATTCTGTACATAGGTTTATCAAATAATTTGGACGCATAAAACAAGAGTATTTACTTATCTAAATTTAGGGTCTGTTTATCATTATGGTATTTGGAGGCTACTCTTTTGCATATAAAACAAATACGTGAGGTTAATCCTCAGAGTAAATCCTTACAGCACCCTCCCTATCAGTGGGACTATGACCATTTGCACTACAACAGCCCCTTAAAATAGGTAAACCATATAATACCTCGTTTAAATTTCTGAGAGATGGACAATGTTTTATGGCATTATTTTAAAGGTAAACCTGGTCATCATTCTCCAAAAGAAACCAGAAAGCTATAGGAAATAAAAGTCATTAAGTGACATTGATTACATTTCAGCAGTGCTATGTTCTTTCATCAAAGCAAGTTCATCTGGCTGTGGGTTTACAAAGGGGAACAAAAATAATACACCGGCAAGGTACAATAGTGATCATTCATCAAGAGGTTAGGATACTTATGCAACTGTTACATTCACATGTAATTACTGAGAAAGGTAGAAATATCAGTCAACATAGCAGGTGTCACACCATGGGGTGCTGCAGGAAGCAGTGATGAGCTGCTGTGATAGAGTCAGACATGATGGATTAAAAGAAAGGCCTTGGAATGGCATTCAGCCCACAGAGCTAAATATAGTTTAATCAAATTATTTTCAGAAGAATGAATCTTCTGCTATAGACTGAGCTCAGGACTCCCTTTAAAAATACAGTTCCAGAGCTGAAGTCGAGGTATTTCCCAAGAAAAAGTACAAATACACTGTTCATTCAGTAACTGATCCTTCCCCTGTTGGTAGACTGGCAGTAAAATTCAATAGAACAGCCTCTGCAAGGCTATCATACTGTTGCAAAATACCAGAAAAAGCCATCTTTGGAAAGCTTCTTATAAGGCTGGAAATAAAGTACAAAGTAAACATTTTCTGCTACAAATGAAATTCTGCATTTGGGTTTCATATTCATTTTTGGCTTCTAGGAAAATATGTACATGAGTTAAAAGAGCAGACGTCCCAAAGCTCAGCAAGAGGAGGAAGTTTTTGTCACACAGCTTTTTAACGCATTCTAATAAATCTTTTCACAGATCATATTTCACAATCATTTCTAACCAGATATACCTACAAAAAAGTAGGCAGGCAGTGTTCTCCTACAAGGCTAACCATCTGAGAGATAAAGTGTTCTGATTATTTTATTACGTTTTATTTCAAAGCAATGCCATAAATCTGGAGTTCAAACTCTTTGTGACATCCTGCGTCTTCCAAGCAGGGAAACTACTGTATTTTGTTACTGTTACTGATGTTATAAGAGAAATTTTTATAAAGGTTTGTATCTGAAATAGGTACTTTCTGCCCAGTTATTTGATTTGTAGCTACACGATCTAATCCTCCTCTGACTTGAGCTAACATAAATTTCCCAGACAAAATCAAGAGTTACACTCACGCGAAAGGGTAAGACCTACTAATGAATTAAACCTCACAGCAACCTAGTAGGACAGCTAATTATTATTATCACCAAACTTGTCAGATCTAACACTTCCTTCAGAAAAATCAACTCAATCAGGTTTGCTGCCTACTCCTTTCAGACATTTTCAGTGCAGTGCCTCTGCATGGCTGCTCTTAGTGTGCAGCAAGTCACCCACTGACCAGCTATGCATGGCATGTGGGAACCTGAAGAAGTACCGACATGTCCTTGTGATGAAAAGAGACCCATTAGAAGTCACAGTCCCCAGCTACAAATTTACATGTCAGGCTACAAATACTCTTGATCATGTAAATCAGCTGTCTGCCAAACAAATGAGCTATACACAGGCATGAAGCAACATGATCCAAGCTGAGTTCAGCATCTCTGTTTAATGGCTGTGATGCATAATAAATATAGATGACTTTCCAGAGGATACAAAGAATGAAAACCTCAATCACTGACTCTCAGTCTTTGGCCTAAGCATAGGACTCTCTCTCCTAATTTACACAAAATCTACAATAAGAGGGAAAATAAACTGCGAGGTGGTATAGAAAATACTCAAATGTTCCTTGACTCATTGCTAGCTGGGGATTAGGTTATTTAATGACAAATTTACTGTGCTTCCCTGTTACAGGAGAACTGCTTGTTAGGCCATGTATCACAAACTTAGAAAGGCAACTAGGAAAAATCAAATAAATTTCTAGTCCCTGTGGTGATATATTCTACATGTGAACAGTGTTATGCCTGGGGAGCACAGGTTTTATCCTTAAATAGAAAATTTCTGGCTTGTCTTAGCTTTTTTAAATGCCTTTTTAGTTCAGACTTTCTTCTGAGAATATGCCTTACTGTGAGAATACCATGCTCCCATTTGTATTACCAAATATGAAATCCATCTCTCACACAGAAAAATTATTAATTCTCACAGAAGCAGATAGAAGTCCAAAAAGTTTGAAGGGATGGAAAAACTCCCTTACCTTTTCCTTCAACAACTCATTCAAAGTTTAAAAAGTAGCAAGGCCTGTAAACTATCAATTTTTTATTATAACTAAAGAAAAATCCAGTACGCTATTTTAAGTGTTCAATAACTTGAGATACTACTGTTCTACTTTAGACTTTTGGAAATCAATGAAAGAATGAATTAGGATTAGATGAGAGACATCTGCTATCAGCTTCTCTTCAAATATTGAACAATATAAAGAAAGAGGAAGCGAGAAGACGAACTTGTGCTGTTGTATTTCTGTGTCCGAGTGTCATATGCTATTGATTTACTTCCTTGAGGACTAGCAGGAAAACAAACCAAATCAACACAAGTATGAAGAAGCAAAGTCTATTTCTATAAAAATACATTTATATATAGCTTAGGCACAGCCTTTGTAGGTATAGACCAATATTCCACCTAAATATTAAGTAGCTGCGGTGACAACGTTTGAAGATGACAGATGACATTCACAGCTGCCATAAAAGAGAAGGACTTTTGCCAAAGCTGTCAGAGTAGCTCAGAGCTGACAGTCAGCTCCAAGAGAGTGAGTCTGCCCTCGCCACCCTAATGTAAGAGATACTGGGGGAAATATTTGACAAACCCACACTTAGCCACACAGGAAGCACAGCTATCATAAATTAGAGAATACGCAGCGTCTATAGTTTATCCCAAAGACTAAGCAATTTTGAGTAAAGGGAATATAGTCAGCCCATAACATTTCTAACAATCTGGTTGATCTTAGATCTTAGAAAAACACAACCAAATCACCACCAACAACAGAAGCAAAACTGCCTCAATGTTTAATCTTATTTGAGTAGTCAGATCTCTCTAACTCATGTCATTTCCCTAAACAAAAACAAGTAACACAGCTAAGAAAGAGCAGAGTATTTTAAGATTTGAGATTTTTGTACTGAGAAATGTCATTATTGCAAGTTGAAAAAGGAAGCCGCAGGTTAATGATAAGCTAATGGAAACTCTAGTCTTTCTGCTTCCAGTTTCTGAAGCTGGGAAACTGGCAGAATATCTGAGGAAAACATCCTCAGTTGTTTCCAATTAACAGAAACAGTTCAGGCAGGTTGAGATATAAAGAAAATTAATAGATTCAATTTCAACAAGTTGACAAAGTTAAGAAGTCATGACTTCATTTTAAAAAAACCAAACAAACAAAAGAAAAAATTTAAAAATCTTTACAGCTTTCCGAAGTGTTTTTCTTTTCAGATTTGAGCTCATGGGATGCTACTGTTACCATTTTTTGTGGATTTCTGTATAATTTTGAGCTTTGAAAAGCATTCTGTTTAATGAAAGCTGGCATTCCTAAATTCTCGTTTAACTTAAGGATCTACCAGAAAAAAACCTCATATATCATGAGATTAGGCAAAAAAAAATTATCGTAAGATCTTTTAATAAATAAAATCATATATAATGTATATTTAGGACATGAGATTAGCTATCGTATTCATCTTGTCTAAAACTACCTTATGTCTCTGAGGTCTTGAACCTCTCTCCTATCTGCTACCAAAAATGTAAATGTCTGTGTGACTTTTAACATTGATATGACTCATTAGCTGCAATCCTTCTGCAGACTGGATAGAAATAACGATAATGAGAAGGTCAAGGAGAGCGGCTGAAGAATTGGTATAACTTATGTTGACTCCACATAGGCTCAGCCATTAGAGACTTTGAGGCTGATATGCTGCTCTAACACAATAAATATGCCAGAGTCATTGAGAGGGAACAAGATTTCTGTCACTTTGACTCTATCATTCCCAGAGTATTAGACTTCTGACTTGCAGAAAAGCTGTAAAGTTTATCATCTCCTACTAGGGCTGTAAAATCAAAGCCAAAAGAGTTCAGCAGATATTTATATAGAAGTGACCTACATTTATGTAAGTTGCCTGGTTTTAAATTTACAGGATAGGTGCCTAGGTTTGGTGCAGTAAAGTTCTGGGACGCTCATTAATGAACAAATTAAAGGGAAAACAGTTATGGTGTATGTTCAAATCACAACAATCATTCAGAATATCTAGATTTTATTTCTCATGGTGTCGTGGTTTAGCCCCAGCCGGCAGCTAAGCACCACGCAGCCGCTCACTCACTCCCCCTCGGTGGGATGGGAGAGAGAATCGGAAGAGCAAAAGTAAGAAAACTTGAGGGTTGAGATAAAAACAGTTTAATAGGTAAAGCAAAAGCCGCGCACGCAAGCAAAGCAAAGCAAGGAATTAATTCACTACTTCCCATGGGCAGGCAGGTGTTCAGCCATCTCCAGGAAAGCAGGGCTCCATCACGCGTAACGGTTACTTGGGAAGACAAACGCCATCACTCCAAATGTCCCCCCTTCCTTCTTCTTCCCCAGCTTTATATACTGAGCATGACCCCATATGGTATGGAATAGCCCTTTGGTCAGTTTGGATCAACTATCCTGGCTGTGTCCCCTCCCAGCTTCTTCTGCACCTGGCAGAGCACGGGAAGCTGAAAAGTCCTTGACTAGTACAGCAACAACTAAAACATCTCTGTATTATCAACACTGTCTTCAGCACAAATCCAAAACATAGCCCCATACCAGCCACTACGAAGAAAATTAACTCTGTCTCAGCTGAAACCAGGACACATGGTTAGAGATGCCCAATATCACTATACATCCCACTTATACCCTCTTCTGTGCCTCACAGCCCCATTTGTAACATGGAGCTTATACAGTTACCTAAATCCCAAAGGAGTTCCCGATTTAGTTTACTATATGTCTGGGGATCCTCAAAAAGAAGATATTGTGACTCAGAACTGTTATGATAAAAAGGAAACAAAAGAAATGCAAAATACTCCATACAAAGGTAAGCAATAATGAAGTTCTGATGTGTGAAATAATCACAGCCCATACTAACATCCTGCCCTGCTTAATACATTACAAATACTTTGTGGTTTAACATTAAGAACCTATTTAGATAAACGGTTAATTGAGGTTAAAAACACATTTCAAAGTTATTCCAAAATCTTCAGCCTCATAAGGTGCTCATTATATATAGTCTAGTTGACAGTCTTTTCAGAGGTACTTTATCCTAAGGACTGTTATCAATTATATTCATCACAAAGAGACTTAAGCCTGCTCATCTAGGAACATCAGCTCAGTTTATACTGGATAATAACAAACTGTAAGCACGGTTTCCAAATAAACCTTGTAAGGATTATTGCTGAGAACTAGAAAAGGGTATTATGACTAGTTGTGCTGCAGAGACAAGAAGGGCAGCAATTATGACATTCTACAGAAACTGAAATTTATCATGGCACCACCAGTAAAGTACAGGCTAAAAGAGACATTATATAGGCAGGAAGCTGTGGTACATCTACAACAAAACCACAAAAATGTGAGACTAATTTAGTTTCTTAAAGTTGAAAGAGCCTCACAGCTGAGAAAGGACCTCTATACCTGGCAGAATTTTTCATACACAAAAAAACAGCTGCTGCAGCCATTTCTAATTATCATGTTCCATGGTTTCAAGAAAACTAACTAAAAAACCGAAACAAAACAAAAAACGCAAACCAAAACAAAAAGTAAACAAACAAACAACAAAGCAGAAAACAAACCAATAATCACTGTAAGTATGCTCGGTCAGATATTTTTATCTTAAAAAGTTAGACAGTCTTTCATTATTCCAAAATGGCAATTATTGTGAAAGGGTGTCTAGAGATAAATTTTATGATTATCTGTTGAAAGTAAGAAGTTGAAATTATTGAAAGAACTAGATTGATTTTTTTTCTTTTTTTCCTGAAAAATGCTGGGATGGGTGTTTTTTGTTTTCTGGATTTGGTTTTGTTTGGGTTTTTTAAAGCTTTTTATTCTTTTTTCTTATTATTATTCATTAGGTCAAAATTGAGACCTTTCAAAGTTTGTTGTTGTTGTTGTTATTGTTGTTTTTTAACAGGAGAGCATTCACAAAACAAAAAGTAACCACTAACCTAATGGTTATGAGAACCTCAAGGGATACTCACGCTGAAGTCACTGCTGTGAGTCACACCAACCACCAAAAATGTGGCTCTTCCACTGCTGTGACAGACTCAGCTGCTGGCTGTATTGTTATGCAATCCCTTCGTATACAATTAGGACAGGGTTTTTTGACATAGAAATAACCAACTATTCCTCAAAACAACACCGTGAATCTAGGGCCTGATAGAACTTTGATAAATGCCTCAACCTCTAGTCAAATTCATGCTGGATCTGAGAAATACTCTGAAAATATTTTTCACATGTTTTCTCCAACAAATTTTCATTTACTGTAAAATACATCTCTTCAAAATGAAAAAAAAAAAATCTCAAGTCAATCCTTAACATGACTGAATAAGAGGAAAAAGGTATATGTAAATCAGTCATTAGAATAATCGTATCATAGACAATATACTAAAGAAGCGTATAATTTCCTTTATGATAGTTTGATGGTTACCTATTACTTTTTATACAGTGCTAAATGCAACGTCTTCCAATTTAATTATTTACAAATATCTACGAAGCTAATTTCCTTTTGATCATTAACCTGGCTTCTCTACATGCTTATTTGTTTTCAGAGACAGTTAGCCACATTAGAACAGTCAAATACCTGAGAACGGTATGGCATAATGTTTTTCAGATTTTTCCAGTGTTATGGCTATTTCCTGTATAGGAATGTAGCACTTTATACACTATGTAGTATGTAGCATATATGTAGCACTTTATACACTAAGAATATCCAGCTAGCAGCTTAGCATACAATGCTGATTTTGAAGTCAAAGAAGTCATAAAGATGTTCACAATTATATTAAGTCCTAAAAATATTTTGATTGTTCTTTAGCTTTAACTCCAGTGTTTAAATTTAAATTTATTTAGCATTCATATTTTTTAACTACTTCATTGAACTGGAACACATTCAACGCCTTTGTGTGTGTGAGAGAGAGAGTGAGAGAATGGAGGCAAGATCATTCTTACAATTTGTAGGATTTAACATTATTTTCCTCCTTAATATCCTTAAAACCTCATACTTAGAAAATAAGAAAACAGGATGAAAACAGGAAAAGCAGCTTCACTGAGTTCTATAATGTAGAAGACATTTTAAGGTCAGGTTGTCACTGGACAGATGAGATAGATAGATAACATAGCTTTAACTGAGTAGTGAGCCCTGAGTAGGTACTACAGAAACTTTTTTCATATCTAATAGGTAAGAAATTAAAGGATTTTTTTTTCCTGTGAGATTTCTGATACAAATATATCTAAACACACATTTCATTTGAACCCAGCATTTTGTTTGCAATCTTGATGAATTATAAGACTATGCAACTGAGTAAAAGCATTGTGTATTAATTTAAAATGACTATTTAAAAATATCCTCCTTAAGCTTAGGCTATCACAGGTGTTGCATCTGAAATGACTCTTTGAAAACAAACAAAATATAGAATAATGATAATAACCAGAGCATGGAAGAACATTAGTGGAATGCTCTTTAGCAAAACAGTGGCTGATCATTACCACTTACAGTCAAAAAGCCTTGATTTCCACCCTTTCTGGAAAAACATTGTAGGAATCTTAAGTAACTCACCATCTGACCAGTGATCAGTGAATATGAAGCCAGGCAAAACAAACTGCACAGCAAAAGATCCCTCACAGATAACCTCCTGCCACATCTTTTCATATACCACTGATATTTACCTTGACTATACAGCCTATGTGAAACGTTTCAAACTCAGGTCTCTATTAACATTGATTCAAAATTAAAGAGCAATCAATGGCACTAAACAGTGACATAACGGACGCAGCACATAATATCCAGTGATGTATGAGTGGGACACCACTTTTCACATACTTAACTTATATGATGATGACTAGGGTCTGTAGGCCATAAGCAAAATAAAAGGTCAGTGCTATCTCCTTTTATACAGTCTGCTTTGTGCACAAACAATTTTACGGATGGAAGATTTTTTTGAGTGCACCTACAGTATGTTCTCCAAGCTACAAAAGGAGCACTTATCTGAACAAGTCTTTTTAAATAGCAGAAATATCTCACACTAGCTGTGGTATTTTTCAGAGGAGTTTCTTAAAGCACACTGTGAATTTTGCATTAAACTATTCCATATGTTCACCTCCCATGTGCAGCTAATTTTAAAACTCTAGTTTTCTTAGCACCTTCTCCTCTGTTATGATCCTCTTAGAAAATGAGTGAAGGAAAAAATCATGGAGTTCAGGAATCTGCACTTCTCAAAGATCCAGATTTTATGAAGCGCAAGGCAGTCTCACAGAGTGATTCAGCATCTCTTTCTCTTTTGTCCTCACTAGCAGCAATGGCAATATGAGACCATCGGGTCCAACAGAATAATTCTATCGCCACCTTACAGCCTTCTGCATCTATCTAATTAAAAAGACTGTTCTGAAACAGCGCTTAACTTGAAATTACTGTTTTTAATAAAGTATATTTTCAAAAAGTTTTAGTGAACTTTTCTTTTAAAAAGTGTATTCTTTGTGTTTGTATTTCTTTTTCAATGGATTCCATGAATATTTTGAAATATTAATCTCAGATAAACTTTTAGGTTTTTAGTTTATATTGTCTCTAATATGTTTACACACATTCATGAATACACTAATAGTATTAGCATTTAGGAATGCTCTGTATCAAACATCATTAAAGGCTAGATAATGTTCTATTACTACTGACATATCACAATAACTGATAAAGTCAATTAATGATTGCACTTTATTTTTAAAAATCCTTAGGAATGGAATTTCTTTCTACTGATAGATTGGGTTTTGTTCAAAACATCTTTTTTTGGTGGTGGTAAAACTTTGAAATTCTAATGGTTTGAATAAAAAATAAGCAGAAGATATAAAGAGTACTCTGTTCAAACTACAATTTATCTAAAAAGATATTTTAAAAAGATATTTTAAAAATATTTCTAGGTTTTTGAAACCATAATACAACACATTTTGGAAAATGTTACTTTACAGTTCAGAACAAAGTAAAATTGTAAAATATTCCTGCAACATAGGAATTGCGTGTTTCAGCAGGATCCGTGACTTCTTTGGTGGAATTATGGAGCACACAGCGGGAGCTAAATGTAGCATTAGCTGTAATCGTTGTAATGGGAAGTGCTGATAGAAATTTGCAATGATTCATTCTACTCTATCCCTCTCCCACCCTTGTTAAAAAGTGTGACAAATGAGAAGCTCAGACATTACACTGAAGAGGTAATGAAAGCTACATGCAGATGAAAATTTATTCTCCTACGCTCAGTTTTCCCTTAAACAGAAGTCTTTAATGTATTTTTCTTCCTGGGCATCCCACTGTCACCTAATCTGTAGTTGTAACAGTCTAAATAAGCAACTACTTTATTAATATTAACAAGACATTTCAATATTTGTAATACATAGCAAGACGACTAAGGGTAAGTGAAATGATGAGTAGCTCAGCATCTAAATGCTAAATCTAAGTAACTTAGAAAATGCATTATAAATGAGTAAGGAGAGGTGTTAAAGCTCAAAGAAATCTGGAGGCGAGAGGTAGAATGAACCTCTTTTGGCTATGCTACAGAGTATTTCTGGACATGCCCAGGGCTACCCTAGTGTTCAGTGAGAAGTGTATTTCGATTGTGCTTTTGCCACATATATTCACATCATTTAAATTTGATATTAATACCTTGGCATGCAGGAGTTTGTAATATTTTACAGCTATTATATGAATAAATGTCACTAGTCTGGAACTATACTTTCCCATTCAGGTATGCTTATGCTTATGCTTACTTGAGAACTGAGAGTCAAAATAGATCAAAACTCAATGCTAATTTTCTTTACATAAACACAAATAAGCAATCAGCAGCATTGTCACCTAATCACCCCAAAGTGTCTCCCATTAGGAAAAGAAACTGATTTTTCAAGTTTCATCAGAAAAGTCCAGCTTTCCAAGATCACTCCAACAACACTGAACAAGTCTTACAGGACATGATAATTATTTTCACCTGAAAGTAGATGGCTAAAGATAAAATATGTGTTTTGATTGTTCATGTTGAATTTATACTAATTTATATTTTTACCAATTTCATATCTGAGTAAATCACTAAAACATGCAAAATCTCACATCTGTGTCCAAATATAATGTCATCAAAAACCTCATTAAATATGATAAGCAAAATATATGATAAATTGCACATTAAAAATTACATTTAGAAAGATTGAAATTGTTTTCATGTAACTAACTAATCATTTAGAGAGCTGTATAGCTAACTTTTTTTAAAACCTGTAAAGAGATAAAAATACAAATCATGTTATAGTTAAATGCATATTGCAGTGTTTAAAACTTAAAGTATTAAGGCAGATACATATTTGCAACAAATTTAATTGTCTTTAATTTGTCTAACTGGTATGAAATGGTCAGAAATTATTTTTTTGCATTTTTCCTGTAATGTTCCAGTTAAAACTGAGCACATTCAACTGTCTCAGCCGTACTTAAGAAAGCCAAGTTTGTGTTCTGTCTTGAGTGCTCTGAAATACACAAACAGTTGTCATTCACAGATGTTATAGGTGCAGATAGGTAGAACTAAAGGATGAACATTTCTTGAACTCAAGGCCTGGAGCTCATGGAATAAATGTTGTTCAGTTTTACGGTCTCATAGTGCCACTGCCATTTCATTTCCCTAAACACTGTTTGCCATACAGAGACTAAATTTGCTTTCCATTTTCCAGTGACTGCATCAAAATAAAAATAACTGCACTGTCACTCTGTCATCCTTTTTTTTTTTTTTCTGTTCTTCTCAAAGCAGATGCAGTATTCATCTCAAATAAGTGAGCAATAATGGCGTGGAGTCAGGGCAGGGGATTTGTACCACCATTTCATTTACCAGGCATATGAGGAAACTCACTCATAACCATAACAAGCATCTAACGTGATTCCTATGTTCCACAGTGAAAATACTCACGTTCCTTTACTTGCTATGTACAGGAAGTTCAGTTTACTTCATCCAGAAGTCTCTGCTCATTCGGACCGCAGCCTGAAGTCCACATGTTGCATCCTGTGAGTCAGTCCCTTGGATATGGCTTAAAGCCCAGGAGCCTGGCACCTCTGAAGGCTGGCCTTCACCTGCCCGAACCCACAGTGCCTCCTTCTCCTTTCACCTTCCCAGAGGACACGGCAGCCTCCTGTTTGAGGAGTTATGACAAATGAAACAGCTGTTCTTAGTGCTGTGTCCTTTTTACACTATGAAGAAGGTGAACAACTAGATGTGGCATAAGCCAGGCAGCCCTTCTTCTCAGCTGCTTGAAAATAAATTCCTTGGGATATATATTCACTAGTATGTCAAACTTGGTTCTTAAACTTGCAAAGAAAGTGCTTGTTTCTTTCTACATTGCTTTGAAGATCCTGTCTTTGAGTTGGCCCCACCATCAGGGAAACTGTTTCCATCTCGTGGTTTCATCTGTAGTAACATTACCTATCTAATGCATGAAGAAAGTTGCTGCCCTGATTTTTTTTTTTTTTTTTTTTTTGCAAGCAATAGGCACTTTCTCAGTAAAGGAAAATACAAAGTAAAGCTTTTCATAGATTCTTGTTTGTTCTTTGTTACCTTTGAGGAGGATGTAAACATATCCCTTTTTCAAATAAATCAATTGATTCTTCTGCTATAAAGAAATGGATAGCATTCTCTCAGGTTTTGTGAGTGCAGTTCCTTTGTTCAACACCTAGCACAACTCTGGCACTGAATCTTTTTCTATTTTGCGAAAGATTTTAATATTGTGGAAAAAGAAAAATAATTGTGTTCAGTTTAGCATGATTTCCAGTCTTTAGCACAAAATCAATCATTACATGAACAAAATGAGAAATACATTGAATGCACAACAAATGAAAGCTGAATTACATCTTCAGGGAGTATCTGCAGGTACACAGACAAATCACTGTGCCTAAGCCCACTATTTTACTAGGACAACTTTTATTCTTTTAATACAGTTTAGCAAAATGCTCCAAGCTGAGACATTCATATACCACTTAAGCAACTCTAATCGTAGCATGTTTCTGAACCTCCTGCTTTTACGTAGATCAGGGAGGACAAGTGGATACTCACAAAAGTTCCTCTGCTCAAACCGGTTCTGCTTCAGAGGATACGTAGCCATATTAGAATGATGCTGAGCATGAGCTATCAAGATCAGCATTTCAGTCAGTGTGAACTATGCCTGCAGAGATGCTGAACCAAAGCTTCCTCACACCCTTGCAGTCAGACACTAGGTAAAGGAGCTTACTCTGCTGTGCAGGCATGCCTCGTCTCACTTAATTTTTTTCTTTTTTTTTTGTCCTTCAGCTGTTTTTCCCAAGACATTCATCACCAAACCCACTTGTACACTTCTACTTCTTACTATCATTTCCTTCCTTGCTACTGTGCTATACAAGGGGCTAATTATGTACCAATTTCTGCTATTGTAATGTAGGAAATACAGCCACTTGCAATATCGTGATGACTGTACTAAGCTAATTTTAGGGATGCATCCAGTAATTATTATCACACAATGATGTCAACTGTATAAAAAAATTAACCTTAAGAGAAATTGCATGGATCAGAAATGGCAATGGGCTACAGAACTGTGTACATCTAATTAACTGGATTAAATCTAACAAAAGTTAGATTTAACATAGTACTGATTGCAGCTAACAACCATGTGAGGACTATTGTAATGGCTTCCAGAAAAAGTTAGTTGTCTCAACTTGATTTCTAGTGGACATATAAATCATAGAAACAATAATCAGTGTTACTATTTTGCAGATTTTTTCCTTAATAAAATGGGCCAGGGCCATTCTGTGGTCCTGAGGGGTCCACATCCAGCTACTTCTCTTCACTCATATTTGTCCCATGTAACATACTCATGACCAGCTTCCATCCTGCACTAGTTATTTCAGTCTGTTGCGGGCAGTGGATAGGTCATCTTTCGGAAGGCTAAAAGAGACTTTTTTTGTCAAATCGTCGGAGACAATTTCTATTTATTTTCTGCTTGCCCTACAACAGCTTAGAGGGTACTAGCAGGAGGTGGGAAAGTATATGCACGATGCCCAATGTGGAAGGTGTTTCTACAGATAACAATAGTTTAGCATTTTTCAGTCCAAGGCTCACAGAAAACCTACTGCCCCAGCGTCACCCCACATTAAAATGTCAGATGGGACCTGACAAGAAAAGCAAGTTGCTCACAGTAAATTAGTAAGTACTGATGCCAGAGGGGTAGTAATGACTGAGACACACTGCCACAGCAGGGTAACACACTGGACTACACTTAGGGTAAAATATCCTGTAACAATTCTGGGTAAGTCCTTTTTCCTGGTAGTTAAAACACAAATGACCAAAATTTGCCTTTAGGGCTACAGTTTCTGAAGAAGAGAAACATTTATTGATCTTCCCTAGAGATTAAAATAAGAAAGGAACAAGCATTTGATAAGTGCAATGCTGGATAATTCCTTGATGAATTATGCTAATAAAAATCTATCCTTTGCCTCTTGTTTTCTTTTACTGCCCATTCACAAAATGAACTTGAGCAGTACCGGTATGATGAAGCACAAATTTTTGCACTACAGCTATCTTTACTGTAGCTTTATCATAGATGAACAGAGGTCTTCAGTTTTCAAAACTATCATTTCAGCTTCTTTCATAAACAGCAGATCAAATACAATTGCTTTTAACAATGCTTATTTGTGTTGTGAAATGAGGCATTTATTATTTCCAGTAAACCAAACTGAATCAGCCATTCTGCAACATTTTCTATAACACATTTATTTTTTGAAGAGAGAGGGATATTCAAATCTCGTTTTAGAAAACCCAGCCATGTACTGTAAACCTAAACTTGTTAAAGGGAAAAGTTGAAGGTCAGCTCTTGGTAATTGTTTAGGGAAGGATTACTGTCATGTTAAAAAGCCTGGTTTGCTGTTTTTCTGCAAATGCTGATTGCAGCTCCAGGCATCATTTTGAATGAACTGTCTTGTCTTTGGCACAGAAGATAATTATCTCAGTCCCACCCAAAGAACTGAGCTTGAGCCAGCAGGGACAGCTGAGCTAAAAATGAAACAAATGCCATGTTGAAACTGAAGATATTGTACCATGTTTCCAGTAAGATCTTATTGAATTTTCTGCCATATTAAAATGTTATAGAGGGTGTTGTGTGCCAATGACCTACAAGCAGTGTGTGAGAAGGGTAATACTAGACACTATTAGCCAGTTAACAGTATAAACAAGACTTCTACAGAAATCTCATTCAAAGAGGCCAAATTCAATGTACTACATTGTGTACCTGTAATCAATGGATGTAACCCATCCTCCACGCCTACAGAACTTGTCATGCTTGCAGATTATCTAGATAATGGCTTTTTAAGAAAGCTCATGGTCAAGAGCAAAAAGTGAATTCCAGTAAAAATACAATACTAAACAAAAATAACAAACAGTTTAAAAGCAACTTCATCACTATGTAACTTGCTTGTTATGGAAAACTTTGTGCTAGCCTGATGCAGTGTAGTTTTAAAGCTGAGTGTGTGCAGAAAGCAGAGGAAACCAGTATGTCAGCTCTAATGACTGCTTAGATAAATCCCATTTTTAAAAGAAGTGATGTTTTGGGGATTTTGTTTTTTAGCTAACTCATTGTCAAGATAACAACCTTTATTAAGGAATCATTTAAAATGGAATCATTGTGAAGTTTAATTTAGAAACTCATCAAAAGTCAAGCCTGAACATGAAAAGTAGATTCACAAGTCCAACACTTAGTATTTGCAGAGATAACCTCATTTCTTTTCCAATAAAGTTATTTATTTGTATGCAAGGAGTCTTTTCAAATTTCAAATAAAGTATTAAACCCAGTAATCAACATGTCCTCAAAATTTATCTGTTTGACAGTCAACTGTAGACAAACATCATATGCTTATGTCATACAAATTCAAAGAGGGTCTGTAAACTCCCAACACACTGAAGATACTGGAAGATAAGCACATCTTTTCCATTGAGCTGGGCCTGTCAATTCCTCAGGTCTACGTTTCCTAGAAGATACCATTGAATTTAAAGTATATTGTTGCCCAATCAGCATGGTGAATGTGAATGTTAAATGTTTAGGAAGGTCATTTGACATGCTCAGGGATGCTGCAAGAGCGATAACTGCAATAGATATGGAAGACCAGCTGCACCCTGGATTTTGCAAATATCGCATTAGAACATAAGATCAAGTTCAAATATTTAGGCATATTAAACTACTGCTTTATGGAGGCCCTGGTCAGGAAATAAAATAAGAAACTTCTAACCGGGTCCTGACTAGTAGTAAGGTGTGGCTCACAGATTATTGTTGAAGAGCTTCTCTGCATAAAAGTAAATCAAGCAAACAAAAAGGTGCCTAGGTTGGACACCCATATAGGAACAAAGAGATTCACAAAATCTACTACTGTTTTGTACTACAAATTGTGAAATGAAGAATTACAAAGAATAAGGAAGTTGTTAAAAATTGTGATGAGCAGTCAAAAGAGTAAATTCTTGCAGTAGGCAAGAACTGTTTAAAAACACAATATTAGAGGCCCAGGTCATATACATACCACTTTTAAAAAAAATTTATAAAGTTGAGAAAAAGCTGGATAAATGTCAAGGTAGGAGAAGACATTAAAATCGAGAATTCAGCTTTCAAATAGTGAAGATGTGTGCAAATGAGGAAGATAGAAGGGATCATAATCTTTATCGGGTTTTAGCAGGCCAAACGCGAGCTTGAAGAACAACTTTCAAAAGACCTAAAGCCAGACAATAAATCTTCAAATATTTTCACATTTTCAAACATATAAAAAGTAACAAGCTTGTCAAAAAGACCACAGAAGAAGTAGAACATTAAAGTGTAGCAGAAGTATGCAGAGTAGATAAGGCCAAAGAGACTTTTTTTTTTAGAAGTCTCCATGGATTTACCATGGAGATCCATTTAAGTGCTTACTCTGAAAAATCTTTCATTGCAAGGAAGATACCAGTGATCCATCTCAAGCTGAAATACTGGTAGAAGTTATAGAGTAAGTTGACAAAATAATGATTTTTCAGTAACGGGTGATACTCGCCATAGAGTTCAAAGGGAAATCAAGGATGAAACAGCTGATCCGTTGTTCATAATAAAGAATAGAATTAGTGAACATCAGAATAAAATACATTGGGAAGGTTCAATACATCTCTTGTAAATAGAAATACTACCTTCCAAATTATAGGGGTCTTCTGAAGGAATGAACAAGTATAACGATAAATCAGATTTGCATATCATCCACTTGGAATGCCAAAAGGTGTCTCATGAGATCACAAAATGAACATTCTTAACAAGCCTAGGCATAGGATGCTGGCGAAGGTCATGGTTGGAAAACAGAAACATGAAGCAAAGTGACCAGTTTGCACAGAGCCAGAGATATCAAATCACGAGCAACGAGCAACTGTGATGGTGTCTCAACATATTCACAAATGATATGTAAAAGTGGATGAACAATGAAGTGCCATAGTGTGTTGATGATACTAACTTATTCATGGTAGCAAGAACAATGGCTGCTTTCAAAGAACAGAGGAACTCCAGGAGTCTCAGTGATGGGCAGATGAAATTCATCATAGATAAATGTAATGTAAATCATGTATGGAAAAAACAATTCCAACTCTACATATACACTGAGAGGCTCTGGCCAATCAGGAACATCAATATAATGATCAACAGAAATCAAAATAAATACATGTTTGGGAATAATTAAGAAGGAAACAGAAAATAAATCAGAAATTATCACTATGACTATGTAGAAAACTATGCTGCACCTTCTTGTTAAATACTGTATGTTATGGTGTTCCCACATCAAAAAGGGTACAGTGAAAATTGTGAAGCTTTAGAGAATGACAGTGATTATCAAGGTAAGAAATGTTTTCTGCACAATAAGTGACAAAACAGACTAGGACCCTTCAGCCTGGAAAAGACAGGGCAGGGTGAGGGGGACGCAGCACAAATGCATACAGTCATGAGCGTAACATGGAGAGCGAGTAATGACTTTTCTCTCTCCCCATAAAGAGCTACAGTGCATAAAAATTGGTATACATTTAAAAGAAAAGTCCTAGTCCTTTGAAAGTGATAAAATGTAAAACATTACTTCTGTGTAGGAAAGCCCCTGACCGAAGGCCATGGGATGTTGAGACAGTAGTCCAGGAAATGTCATTACATTTTTGCCATGTTCTGGACATCCACTGCTGGCCTTTGTCAGACAAAAGACTTTGTCAGAAATGGTCTGAACTGATTTGCTCTCTCTCATGTTCCTCACGTAACACTGAGACAATCCACTACTGCCAAACTCAACACAGTCTTGTGACTGTAGTCTCCACGAGGTTTTTTTATTTGCATATTTAATGTATTCAGAAAAATGACAGCACTAGATATGGTACTGGTATATTTGACTAAATACATAAGAAATGGCTGGAACAACATTTCATGTCAGTTTGCACAAAGAGCCCAATGTATTTAATAAAAATCTCTTTCTGTAGATTTTTCTTTCTAATCATGCAGGTATTACCCAATAACTTCAAAAGAGCTGATAGCATAAGACAGATTTCCAGCTGTGCCTTATCTGAAACCGGGAAATAATGTGTAAGCTTGCTCATGGAATAATGAGCAAGCAATTAACAGAATCAGGATACTTTCCACGTAGACACCCTCTCTCCCCGTACAAAACTGCCCACATGTCAATGGTGCACTTCAAAAAAGTTGTAGGTATTTCCATCTATGCTCCAGTCTCTCCAGGGATGGCTTTAGTGCACATCACATTATGTCACTGTTTTACCTTTGAACCGGTGAGCATCATTTCACCTAATACCTAGACAGCCACAGGATGAAGCAGGAAGATCTGCGTGTCCTTCACCTGGCCCGTAGGTGGTCTGGGGTTTTTTGAGCCCAGGAATTCTTTCTAGAGTCCTAGATGAAGCACGGTTAGCCTGGTTTGCTGGAGTAAATACTCCACCATACCTCAGGTTCGAAGATGCCCAAGGAACCAGCTATTGGTTCAGAATCGCTACATCCCTGCTGGGGCATGAAGCACCTACGAGCATAGCTCCTAAGTTTGTTTCCTCCAAAACAGACTTAGTTCATGTGCACCAAAATTATGGGAGTCAAACAAATTAACAGTAAATAGGAATAGTCAGGTGATCCACTCTGTAACCACACAATGCTATGAGCAAAAACTCTAATGCAGATGCTTCCATATATGTGAATGCTTCTGCAGAGGCAGGCTACATATAAGTGTTATTACTGCTTAGAAAGGGTATCGTAATGCACTAGCTATAAGGGAAAATGGAAAACAGAAGTTTTAATAGAAGGTACTCAAGATACTCTTCAATGTATCAGGTCAAAAAAATCTTCTTTTCTAACAAACTTTTATTTCAATTTTTTTTTCTTTAAAAATATTCAGTAATTTTCATGGAATAGTCCTAAAAATAACTGAAACAATTAAGAAGTAATTATTTTAAGTATTATACAAATATATTTCTACAGCTAGAAAAGATATATTACAAATAATGAACAAAGCATACAGCCTTAGGAACTCTGCTGTCAGTAATTCAGAAGTTAACTCCACCATCTCTGATTTCTCCTCTTCCTCTCAATTGAACAGCTTCTACCCTATAAATCTCCCAGACGAAAGAAATGGAGCAAAAAAGAGATATTTAAAACTCTAGTACTTTCTTAGAGACTTCAGCTTTAAACTTCTTTTTCAGTGCAAAATACTGGAAGGGTAAGGAACAAAATAACTAATTTAGCTAGGAGATTGTATCACTTACCTTGGGGTAACTGTTGATTCTGGTTGTTTCCGTGTGATTTAGTAGGTGTGCTGGAGGTCTCACAGAAGGAAAAAAAGAACAGGAATCACTGTATGAAATAATTCTTAAAACATCACTTTTTATAGGATTTCCTCTTAGCTTGCTTTCTATTCCTGCTGTACATTATGCTTTCACAACATTTTCGTTGATTTGACCCTTCTGATACCATACCACATTGTAATAGAGAGAGATGCATTTCTTGGCAAGGAAATGACAAAACTGTGGCAGCTTCATATACCAGTTGTTAAAACATAGTTGATGAAACATACTGTTTGTTGTTTGGTAGCTTAGCTACTTCATCAAGCATTCTGCTTATTTCCCCTCATTACTGGAATTATGCCTTTCAGCTACAGAGACCAAAACCATTAATATATGATTTAGGCAACAAGAATATTAAAAGTGTGTGTGAATGAAATACTGACTAGGCTAAAAAGAAAATGGGAAATCAGACTTTTAATGCTGAGCATTCTCATTCCCCTGGATCATCATACAGATCTTACACACGGTTTTAAGGGTACATATTCAAAACAAAGAATTAGGCCCATTCTTATTTTATATTAGTAGAAGCTGTACATAGTCTTTCCATCTGGAAAATAAAAAAAAAAGAAATCTGAATTTTTCAGTCTCTTGAATGACACAAAGAATAAAACTTTATTTTAGAATGCATTTGGTCTTTAGTTTGCGTTACACGCTAGTTTAACCATTACAATTTTTTTTGCTGACTTGCTGACTGCAGGCATCCCCAAATCTAAAACAAAACAAAACCCACAACCTCCACCCCAAAGCCATGAACACTTACATTTCAAAGCATCTGGGAGTATTGTTCCATGACAAACTCAAAGAAGATCATATGTCTGAATATATAGGTACAGCACTTGAAAATTATTAATATATGACTTGAATTGCGAGAACAAAAAAACTTAAGAAATACTTCAAATGACTCAAAATACCCCCTTAATCCCAAGCAATCTAGCAAAAACCTGGTTGAGTTTCAATTTAAAAAGTTAAAGCATTTGTTTAAAACTTTGAAATGTTTTACCTTTTCTGATTATTTCTTTTTTTTTTTCCTGAAAGACAAATAGTAAATTAAGTGATTTCTGTCTCATTGACAATTGCATTTTATGTCATCCATCTCTACTCAGGATAATAAACCAGTCTCAAAAGTGTCAAGCAATGACTTAAAGGAAATTTCTAAGCATTCAAATTTTCAAAGCTTGGATTAGTACAATGATTCAGAATTAGCCATCACTGCTCCTGCTAAAGGTACTGGTAAACAAAACTCCCACAATCCTTAATGAGATAAAATTAGGTCAATGCTGATAGCTTTTACTCCCATGAAGCAAAAAACCAAGACACTACCAATATTTTTGTCATAAATCCAAAGTAGATAAAAGGAACCTGCTACATTTTTCCTGGTATGTTCAGGCATAGAAAAGCAAACGAGTTGGGACCAGGAAAAATACCACCTTTTTTTCAAGCAGCATGGAGCAATTGTGGAATGACGGTGCTCCAAGGATCTGAGGAAAGCACAGATCCTGCAATCCTTTCAGACTTTGATGACAGAAAAATATACAAGCCTGGTAAAGTGACAAAATATATGGGACACATAGATTTTAAGGATTTTTTTTCTCCTATTCCTTGTATGTAGTTTTGATTAAATATACGGATGGAGAACACAGTGTTAAAACATGATGAATGAAGATGAGCTTTACTTGGGGTTAGAAAATGGAGATTGTCTGGCAAGTATACAATGGAAAATTATTACAAGAGCATTGATTTAATAACTTATTAGATTTTTGTTGCACCCAGAAGGCTGTTCTTGACCTAAATAGCACTCTCCAACAAATATATGCAGGAGTATGTATACATATACATGTGCGTGTATGTGTTAATGTGTAAATTATTTCCTTTTTCCTTTAAATAATAATAGCATGCTCCCCATTGTCTCTAGCTACTGTTAACTCTGAATTTCTTACAGGCCTCATGGTAGAAATGTGCCTGGAAAGTAGACTCAGAAAATAGAAATTTTGAAGTTTACCATCTGTTTTGGAAACAACACAAAGAAAGCTGTGATAGAGATGGACAGACAGATAGAAAATGGTGTTTCACAGGCAGAGAGGAAACCATGGAGGAGGAAATATAGGGAGGACAGGCCAGATACGCAGGGAGTATCATAGCTGTGGAGGACCTTAAAAATAAGGAAAAGCAATCTGAATTTGAACTGCTATGAAATTGGGAGCCAGATGATGGATTCAAGGAATGCAAATGATATTACTGAAGAGTCAGTAAAAGTAAATGAGATTAGTACTGAATCACTGTGGGTGCTAAAGAAAAAAAATAATAAAAGGAATGGATGGAGAGGACCACGGAAGTTGTGGTACTATGCTATTTTTGACTGACAGGTAAGGATGGTGCTATCCCCATCACTGTGAGAAAAAATATGGGAAGTTGGAAGGTAAAGAGGAAAATTAAATTCTGGATGGGTAGACAGATTTTAGAAAACGAGATGCTGTAAAGGCTATGGGGAAAAAAAAGACTGAAAGGATGAGGATAAACTGGTTCTGGAAGTATAATTTTCAGATTACTATGTAGCTTGCAAATATATCCAGGAATCAGACTTAGTGTTATGTAGATAGATACATTGCTTAAATAACACTTACTGTATTTTCCTATCTTCCTTGATTTGCTGGGGAACAGTAAGAAATCTAAAATTTCTCCCAGGATACATACTCTTTTTTCAAATTGTCCAGGATATCCTGAGAAACAAAGCTCATGCAGGCATGCTGCTTACCTTCCCTCTTATAAACTTTTCAATGAATCATCTAATTCCAACCATTTTTGATATAAGTCTAGTTGCAACAGAAACACTAAGCCCAAGAAAATCAGCTGCTGAGTAGAAAAAAAGAGATCAAATTTGTATCCCCACAGAATGAGCAACAATTTGAGTTCTCATTCATCATTTGGTCAACCAAAGAGCATACGTATTCTTTTCAATAAATTAGCTCAGTAGTAGCTTGAAAGCAGTCACAGAGTACACTTTTTTATCCATCCAGGAATTTGGAGGCCTGAGAAGGTCAAGGTACTGTGGAAGAGCATAGGGAGTAGAGTGTGGAAGAGTAAGTAATTGCTATTGGGGGAAAAAGAAAAGGCTATTAGACATAAACCCTTAGAAACACAGTATCATGAATTCTAGTGTTCACAAAACAACTTATTCTATTAGAAGATTCTCCCTTTGAGGTATGTATAAAGGAGAAAACAAAGAAAAATATCTGCTACATTCTTTACGAGCCATTTTTCATTTTCCAATGACGACTACTTAGATCAATTACAGACACATCAGAGAGAGTTCAGGTTAGCTCACTCTATATCCAGCACATTTGTATTGTGCACTTCTACTACTTTAAGTTTCCCTTTGCCCTGAATGTTTCATGTGCTACATGAGACAAGATTCCAGTCTAGATATTTCATGTAGGTGTAGCCTAAAAATTCTGGTCCCCTCATGCTCACTCTGAGAACCTGTGAAGAAGGCAGGTCCAGTCTCACCATCCTCATTCCACCCATACCACCTTATCGCTCTTTTGTCACCTATTAAAATAACCTATTACCAGTTAGGCATAAAATAAGACAAATCTTAGAAGCTAAGATAGGTGTTACTCTATGAGCTGGGGTGGCACTGCCAAAATACCCAGATGTGTTGATGCAGCTCTTCTGTAAAACACCTCTGTAAAGTTCAGTAACCTATCTGCCTAGTTAAAGCAAATTTTGACAAACATTACTTTAAATTGCACCAAGGCCAAAGCAGCTTCAAGTTCCTGTTCCAGGAACAGGAACAGCAAAATCCATATAACTCTACCTAATTTTTTTTTTTTTAGATCTATCTTTTTAAAAAAAAATTATAAAATACATTCTTCACAAACAAGTGAATTTTAATTTACTTGCAGCATTCATTAATGTTACATGGTAACACTGTGAACACAAAATATCTACAGTATCATACATTTATATGCATAATCCTCAACACACACATAAATCAGTGACTGGGAGCAAAATCCGCTGCAAAGTAATGAATTAACCATCCAAAGATTAGGAATCGATGCAGTTAAAATGACTGAACATATACTTAATGACATTCTCATGATCCAGATCCAGTATTTGGAGAAAGAGAAAAATTCTGTAAAGTCTCTGATAAAGTTTAAGGTATTTACAGATCAATAAATGATGAGTGCACTTCGATTCCAGCTAAGCAGATACTTGTTTCCAGCTAGAAACAAAGATTAGTGTTGTGGAATGAACTTTGTTTCAGTCCAACAGGTGCATATTTACACTAAAAAAAGCACTTTGCATCCTCACTGATTTTATTGAGACTTGGTAAAGTAAGCTTTGATTTATATTTAGATTCTAACGAAGTTAATCAGATATTGTCATGTGTGCATTACTGTGGCAGGAAAGCATAAAGACATTCCGTCATGTTCCCAAAATCCCCTCCCATACCATGCACTAATACAACACTCAACCTACTATTTTAGAGGTCTTCCTTGGTGTTGGTGAAAGTATTTGTAGGTGAAAAAGATAAGGAAGATAAGGCTGGAACTCTTTTAGCCCTCGTGTGTTACACATTTTTGGAGGTGTTATGGAAAGGATAGGATTAACATTCACATCACTGCGCGGTTCAGGAATCAGATAACATCTTTACAGGTTTTGTGGCCTCTTTTGGAGCTCCCAGCTGTCATGTGAAATTTCTATGCAGATGTGTCCTGCATCAATCTTGAAAAAATAAAGTAAATTTACTTCCTATTCTAAGTAAAGGATCTGGATCAACAATTTTTTCCCCATCTTCTAGCAATTTGCTTGTTCAATATTTATATTACCCCATTTTACTCTATCAACTGGGCTCTGCTGTTCTGTAGAACAAGTCTGTTCCTCTACGCAGTCACTTTTCAGTAATACTTCACAATTTATAATTTTGGCGTTCATTTCTTAAAATAAATCCCAGTGGCTGAAGCCTGCAGTTTCCATCCTAAGCTAACTCAGACTTTGCAGTCATTCTTAAACCCACCTAATTCTGAAATATATTCGCTGTCATAAAGCCGCAGCTGAGAAAAAATAATCCTGTATAGTCAGATCATGCTATACACAAGGCTGAGGGTTGGTATTTTGGAAAGCTTTTAGTAGCTTCTAAACCACAGAAAAGACAAATCAGTTTCCACACATTACATCTTTTTGTGTCTGACTTTTATGAGATGATAATGTGATGATGCCCAGTGATACGGTTTCATAGTTTCTGGCTGACACCTAGATTTGCAAGGACATGAGCTAAGTAAGATTTAGTTAGTGTCAGATATAGCTGATAATAGTGATAATGTACTTGCTAGCACTTCTGGGCAAGATATGGTGCCTTGCCATAAAAACTGGTGCCTTAGTGTACGTTTAAAATTATTTAGAACTACTACCAAATTAGCACTTAGTGCTCCTTTCCCTTCTCTGCCACGCTGTTCTCTTCCTCCATGTGATGCACCAGTCTCGCCTTGTTCTGGTGCCTTCCTGTGCTAACAAGAACACTGAGTAAACAAGGGTAAAGATTTTGTTGCCTGATACCCAAATTCAGAGTCTCAGGGTCTGGTGCAATCAAATCCTTGCTCCAGGAGAATGGCTCACATCTGACAGAGATTCATCTTGCCCAGAAGGTGCGCAGGACGGCAAAAGAACTTTCCTTGTTCATAAATCAGTTCAATTGTTCTTAAATATTTGTTGTTAAATTGTTGTTAAATATTTCATTATTGTAGCAAAACCGAAATGATGATTTGGAAGTTTTAATGGATTCCTCTTTTTGTATACTCCGGCCAGCAATTCACATTTATTTAAACCTGTGATGCATCACATACAAATGGTCATTAACATTCTTACCCAATGGGCAGAATTTTGCCCCTAACAAAACCAATATTTTCTCTATTTTTTAGACTGTGTTACAATAATATATTCTAGTGTTATGAATACTGAAGGACTCCTTGCATACTATAACCAGGCTAATGTATACAGTGTTATACAAATACTTAATTCACTGAATTAGCCCCTGGTTATCCGGCATTTCAATTTCAAGATTCCACTTACAGTACATAAGGCATTACAGCTTGGACCCTTCTCACATTGTTGGTACTTTGGATTTGTATCCTCCTCATATGCTGAATAAACTTAATGCTAGATTTTTCTGTTATGATCAACAATCTAAACACGAGTATTTTGGGGTAAAGTATCTACAATACATTTTACATTCTGATAAGAGAATTTAACTGCAAGGATTCATTGACGTTACAGAACAAAGCCAAGAGCAGAATTTGTCCTGTTGCCTAAGAGCTTTAAAAGCTGGAACTCTTTATGATTTTAGCAAAAGTATTAACCAAGGTCTTACCCATTTTATTTTTGTAAGGAACTTGGGCTTTGAGTCTTAAGTGTCTGAAACTACAAAAGCTCCATGGAAATTAAACTGCTGTGAAAAAACATGGGGAAAAGAGCCTTCTCTTTCTTTTTTTTTTTTTCCCCTTTCCCCCAAAAAGTATCTACTGATTAAAACAGCTTTCTAAATGTTTATCACCTTAATCTTGGCTTATAATCTTGGTTTATAAGGGGAAAATTAGTAATAGACTCCAAGGGTCAGTTTCCACATTCAGTTATATCAGTTCACCCCAGTTTATGTCAGTGATTGTTCATAACCCATCTGAACCTAAAAAGAAGTTAGACTCATACAAGGAGGTTCAAAGAATGGGTAGAATACACAAAGGATGGAGAACAGGATTTAGGAGACAGTAAAAGAATTAATGTATTACAGAAAGAAACCAATTAAGTATACTGATTGCTGATATCCTTCTAACAGGTCTTGACCACGAGATGGATGTAGGCTTGGAAGTTTACTTTCAGTTTGTTTCTCTTCTACATGTACCATTTTGTAGATATATTAAACAAGGAAAAATAATCTCTTTACAAGTAAAATTACACCTTACAGTAAAAGAAAAGTTTCACATATGTATAATGGTACTCACAGCACAGAAAAAGAAAACTTGGAGATATATAATGTTTTTTCTTACAGGAAAACTTATAGAGACAAAGAATTACTGATTAGATGAGGTTGGATACCGTTCTAAGAAGAAGAGCAAATTCCAGTAATTAGTCATTGTTTTCTAAACTAAAACAATAATAAACTAAGTGGACTTATCTATTAACTGATTAAAACTCTGTACTGGGAAATACAAATGAAAGTGCTGATGTCACACAACAACATCCTTCTTTTTTTTTTCACTCTTTTGCAAAACCAGGAAATACTCAGAAGCTCCTATCCATTCCTTTTTAAAGAACTGCATTATTATAATAATAACAAAATAAAACCACAGACTTAAATCTATCAGGAAATACAAATAATGAATACTTGCTACACTGCATGACCAACTGGGTCATTTTGGGAAGGGAAGGGAAGGGAAGGGAAGGGAAGGGAAGGGAAGGGAAGGGAAGGGAAGGGAAGGGAAGGGAAGGGAAGGTGAAGGGAAGGGAAAGAGAAATGGTGGCATTATGATCTTTGTTTGTCACAAAGTTTTTCATACATTTCTACACACTGCATTAACTCTGTTTCCAAAAGGCCTTGTATTACTTTTTAATTGCAATTACAGACACAGCTATGCTGACACTTTTCACGGCCATTAATATCCAAGGCTTCCAAATTTCCCTTGTCTATAAATTCTCAGTTTTTATGAAAATAAGATGACACAGGAACTTCACGTTTGGTCATTCCATAAAGACGAGGGTTTAGACCTCAGATAGAAGCTTTGCTTTAGTCTTAACTGATGAAAATTGTATTGCTGTCTGTGGGTTTTTGTAAAGAATTCCTATCTCCCACTTTTAAAAAGTGTAAAATCTAAGTGCATCAACTCTTGTTCTCAGTAAAATGGCAGTGGTCAATTGAAAAGTTCCCACGGAGTAGCATCTGCATATTTTTTAACATTCATGTTAAATACATTGTAGTGAAAACCATATCCATCCCCCAAAGAGCAGCTGCAGGGGTACACAAACACACTATGATACCTACTGCCGTAGCCGTTAACAAACAGTCTGGGGGGATCACTGTGAAAAGAAAAAGTAATACTAGCAAGGACTGATGTCTACACCGGTAGGTAGAAAAGACATAAAGGGTAAAATTCCATTTTTTAAGAATCATTGTACAGTCCCCCTTACTTTTTACCTGGTGTTCCCAATGACAACTAAGCACCGTGCTAGCCTATTCCAGATAAACTCCACCCTGTGAAACTGGGCCCTCACAAGGGACTGATTTAGTTCTAACTACTGACTAAATGTTTTCATGTAAAACACAAGTGCTTTGATATTAGTAGCCAAATATGTTTGTAAATACTTTTAGTACTTAATTCATTTTAAAAATAACAGTGATAAGTAACCTATCTTATGCCCCTTGTTTCAAAAGTAACCAGAATCACAGAAGCAAACACTTGCTTCTTTTTTTCTCTCATCTTTTCCTTTTTGTGTTCACTAAGGTAATGACAGATTCACATAGGGATGATTTGTAATTAAATTAAATTCAGCAACAAAAGGTGTGTAAAATGCATTTACTCCAAAACAATAAACAAGTACATGATTAATTGCTTGCAATATGCCTACCTTTGATGTGTGAAAATAAAGATGATGCAGCAGCTGAGTACCTTTGAATCAATTCAGCATCCACCTGGTACAAAAGCGCATCATTTACTCTAGACTTAGACAGGTTGCATGAAAGAATTTCCAAGATCTCTGGTGGAAATTCACCACAACAGAAAAAATTTATATCCATTTAATTCTTCCTCCTCTACCACCATGACTTAGACCAATTCCCAGAGAAAAAAATTCCCCCCAAATGTCTATAAATCAAACTATGTGGTAGGAGAAAAACTAGAAAACATAACTACATATTTTTAGACACCCTGATAACAGAGAAATATAATCAGCATTTGCACATTGTTTATCTTATGTCATAATTTGTCATAATATCCTATGTGTCCAGAGATTATTCTGATACAAACTGTAAAGAAATAAAATATAGAAGAGTCCTTTAGTAGTGGCATCTAATCTCATTCATAGTCATTCTGTTTTGAATCCCTGAGCACTATGCTGTACTACACTGTAGTACAGTAACACTTATTAAATACAACAACACAGTGAATATACAATTATATACACAATGAAAATAAAGAGGAAGAGATGTGGTAATACCAAAGACCATTCCTCCTGTGTGCAGAATTCTATTACTCTGCCTGTAAGTTCAAACGTGTAAGCAAGTTCACCATACTTACTTTTTTTGGTATCTATAATATTTCTGATGGAATCTTGGATTGATGCTGGTTTCCTTTGTTTTACTGGAGAAGCATTTCTATTTCAGTGGTGAGTAATGATAATATAGATTATCTGAAGACTTGTTTAGGGTTAATTCTTTACGGTACTCATCTAAAATGTGTTGCTGTCAAAGCAATAGTTTACGCTGGATTTCAGCAGGGTTGCAAGTCAAAATCTATACTGGATGGGTTTGGGAAAATACTTTTTTCCCAAAAAAATCTTATAGATATATCTAGAATGCCAGAAAGTTGAGATTTTGAGATGTGAGCAACTGAATGTGAAGAAATGTAAAAGTTCAATCACTGTAAATTGAATATACAAGGTTTTGTAGCAGTGCTAAAATATTTACACCCACATCCCCACACACATCTGCACTTTCTCGTTACATCTCACTCTCAGAGATATTACACCCTTTTTTAAGTGGATGTAGCAAATAAAGAAGAAAGGGGAAGTCGAGTCACTAACTTCTAATTTTGTTTTCTTCTAGTAGCTGTAGTTTATGAACAGTTTAATAGCAAAAAGATAAATCTGTAAATGTTCATATAATAGGAAGTCACCTTCAATCCTGCCTAAAGTCACAAGATTCAGGAACTACCTGTATTTGTAGCTTTTTATTACGATTTCACAAATTCAGGAAAAAGCACATTTATATAAATAGACCTAATATTTAAAAAAAACCCAAGCATTTTACTAGATATGGAAATACTTTATAGATAAAGACTAACAAAAGTAGCAATCCTTTTATTCCTGAGCAGAACATGAGAAGCTCAGTCAAATGCAGGCAGATAAATAACACTATGACTACAAGCAACTGGTGTTGCTAATATCTGCTTAGCTCCTTGGAGACTGGTTGCATTCATTTCCTATCAGATGACCACTCGAGTTTCACAGCCTGCTCTACAGCTCTTTTTACAATAGGGAGCGTTCTGCCCAAGCCCTGGCAAGTTGTCATTGATTGTTTCAAATGTTCTGTATTCAGCTATTCACAGAATGATTCCCTGGCTTTTCAAACTGTAAGCTAGCCTAGTGTGTCAAATATGCTTCTGAAGATAAAGGCATTTGTAAATGTAAAGGCATCTGTAAACGTGAAAGGTGCTTAACTATGTATGCAGCCTTTACAAAGCACAGGCAGCAAGCGTGAGACTGTTCCCGGTGAGAAAGAAAATAATTCAGCATCATTTTTCCTCTTTCTGAATTTAGATTTCAAAATAAAGATTTAGTAGACTCACACATAATGAAGTTAGGAATTTTAACAATACATCAGCTCTGGCCTACCGTTACTACTCTATTTTCTGCACCACAGAAATATTAGCACTGTGTCTCCCAAGGAGCTATGATCCCTTTACAGTGTGCAAAGTATATAAATACAAGGGCTGGGAGGCCTCAGTGGGCAAACCTACTGGCATCAAAACAATAAACACTCTGGCATATATTTACAGACACAAAACCCTGGCATGCATTTGCATACATTTACACAGAAAAAAAGAAAAGAACCAAAGGTCTGAGTGGAGGAAAAAGGCAGTGAGACCCTAACGTTTCAATACTTAATTACTCCCTAAAACTTCCCTCAAACCATTATTCTGTTACGTTCTCACTTCTTCCTGATATTTCCAGATCTCCTTCCCACTTCTTCCTCATATTTCCAGATCTTCTTCCCACAATCTGTTCCTTTTAGAAATGGAGAAAGAAAATGGAAGATTTTCAACTCTTTTTGGGCTTGGAGATTTAGAGTTGAGATCAACAACTAAAGATTTTCATCTTTTCCCAATCCTGACAAGCAGAAATGTATCAGCAACAGCCTGGCTGTAGATGAAACCTGCTTTACACAAGTAGAACCAACATGGCCTGGCTACTTGCTGTTTGCTTGGTTTGGGGTTTGGGGTAGGGTGAGGGTTGTAGGGTTGCAATGAATGGGGTGAAAGTTAAGAAAGAACCATCTATTTCATGTATTGAGGGAGCAAACTGCCCTAATGTAGGTGAGCTCATGTGGTTCACCTTGCTTGTGAGGGTGGGAGGATGTAAAAAAGCAGACAATCGAACAAGCTGAGGGCCGGTCAACCAGGAAGGTCTGAATTTTGTACTTAGCTGAGAAACAGGCTTAGATAAGTCACTTCAGCTCTCTGTGCCTTGAATTTCCTGACAGTAAAATGAGCATCATTATGTTACTGAGCTTTTCAGTTAAGACAAATGGTGTCTGTAAGAACTGCTGTGATAATTTCCCTGAATAAAAACTCACATAGTGGACTCCTAAAAGGACTCGGACCGCGCTGGTTCTTAAAGATCCACAGAAGGTTTGTCCCACCAGTACTGAGGCTCAGCTGTTGCTATCAGAGGGTGACCTGACCCTTTCCCAGCCCTCAGCTCCATTAGAACTTCATTCATGGGACAGTGTACTGCACGTGGCTTGCTTGAATGGGGCTCTTACTTTGGAGCTTGATTCTGTAGGAAACCTAATATATTCTGCACCTTCATCTTTTCTGAGCCATATCTAGAGGACTAGAACAAGGTCATATTTAATCTGTTATTCTCTAATCAAGTTCTGAACAGACTCTGTGCTCAGATTTGTCAACCCTACTGATATGGGCAACAGATTATTCCTTCTCTGGGTAATTTGCCACCCTGCCACTCTGAGCAAGTGATGTACCAGACATCCAGATTCCCAGGCTGCTGGGAATTAAGAGATGTACCATTGTCCTAAAATGTGTGCTTTGGACTTGTTCACATTCCTACCCAAGAAGTTCAAGACATGACTCACTGAACAAATCACTTTTAAATCTGCATGTGTCACACAGAAGAACTGCTGCATGACTGAAAGAAGAAAGGAAACTAAGGATATGGAGAAATGAGGATGCACGTATTCCTACATGGATTTGAAAAATGGAAGGAAACTACTTTTGAAGAAGTTTCTCTTTAAATTTGTTTCTCTAAAAAGAGTTAAAACCTTTCCTTCCTTAATTTGTCTAAAGCAAATTAATGTTTCTTTTCATTGATCATGAAACAGTATGCATCCAGAGTTTTAATGAAAATTAAATGAAATACTTTTAATGATATTTCTCAATTTTATTTTTTAAGGTGTTGCATATAAGGGATGATGAACTTATTACTTGAGAAGCTGAAACAGGTTAGTTTGATTGTGGTATTCTGTACACCGAGATGCATTCCAAGTATCTGCCATGTAAAACTGAGTATATATGCTTCTGCAAAAGAGATGGGAGAGATGGCATCTAACTTTAGTATTATAACTCTTACATCTGTTCCTTTCTCTTCCCCTACTAAATTTGGCACTGCTGAAGGGATCGGCATCAACTCCCTTTTGAAAAATCTCCCAAAACTTATTAAAGTCTGTGCTTCTGACAATATCTATTTGGCCTAAACAGATCTGAAGACATGAAAGAGCAAAATATGCGCAAACATCAAGCAACCAAGCGGGGGAAGAATTCCTTTCTTATACTGCTAAATACATGCAACAACTGCCCTCCCTCCATTATTTTTTTTTTCTGAAAAACTCAGTCTCAAGCCAGTTGGCTGTAAGTACAAAACAAAAGTAGCTGAAGGACATTTTGTCAATTGGGGGAAAAAAACCCAACAAACCCCACAAAAAAACCCAAGGTGGGCAGCTACCTGACTCAAAATTTCAATCACCCCAAGACCCATTTCAGAAATACCTACAGAATAACCAATCTTGGAAGGTCAATACCTGTTCACTTATGGGGAGCCAGAGAGGTCTCTGCACAGAAATGGTTGCAGACCTGGGGTCCAGCCTTACCATCTGGCTGGACAGCTGGGTTTCTGGTATGCCGCCTTCCTTGTGGCAGCCGGATTCTCCTGCCACCTACTGCAATGTAAATCAGAACGGCAGGTGCTGCTTCCTCCCCACTATCTGAAGGAGGTTACAGATTGCCCTAAACCAAGAGCTGGCAACCAATCAAAGCTGGTGTGCCAGACTGTGTGTTTCTTTCCCAAATCAGAGTTTCAGCATACTGGCAGAGATATAAAACATTCAGCCTCTCAAAGAGGCAAGTTGTTACCTATTAGTTGATTTTTTAACCCAATGTGAGCTCAGAGACATTCCTTTCCTGAAGGAGCATGATTAAACCATATTAATGACCATGTCTTGCTCTTGTGTCAAGAAATGGCTCCTGATTCCCAAAGGCTTGGGAGCAAATGCCTACATTTAAAGTGATCTAGCAATACTTTTGCACTCCTTGTGCCATATCGCAATTCAATTGTTGAGGTGGGACCTACAGCACCGGTTCCCCACTCCTTTCCATCCTTTGATGCGCAGCAGTCTACATGAAAAAATAATACTTCTCGTAGCCTCCTTGGAGACATAACAGTCCAATAAGTCCCTAGTCCAGACAAATGTGGGACTTTCATATATCTGGAGGTCAATTTGCATGTAGCCAGGATGAGTCACGAGGTAGGAGGCACTGCAGTTTTCAATTGTCTCTCTCAAGAAAACATAACTTTCAGCTGCATGGGCAAACCTTGCCATATATCTTTCAAAATCTGTTCACACCTTCAGCATCCTTGCTCTCAGCTGTTTGTCCCCATTCTATCTAACTTCAGCAGTCTAAAAGTTTGGCATTTAATGTAGGTAGTAATTTACACTCCTACAGTGAGGGCAGTCAGGCAGCTACAGAAGGAAACTTTTTCCACTTCTTTTAGTCACCTACTACAGGAGAGAATGGAAAACATATTTCATTATAGAGGGAGCCTAGAATAAATGCCTAAAATAGAAAAGCTAAATTAAGTTACCATATTTAGCAAAAAAGAAGATGATTTTTTTTTTTCCCCCCAAGTAGTTTAACTTAAAAAATTGGTTCATCTTCCTTTAGGATTAATGAAGGTAAAGTCAGTGTGCACTGTGGGAGGTCTCCTAGTGAAGAAGGAGCACAAATATGCCCAAAGCAGCTCTAAGTTTAAATAAAACATCGTGTTAGCATGTTAGCTGTTTTTCTCAGTGACTTGCGAAGTTGTGTGGTAATTCAGAAAACTCCACAGTGATCTTTCACAGTTTTATGAGTCTCCCTGAATCTTATAAGTGATGTGTGAAATAGCAGATCATCTGGAGATGAGAAAAATGAGTGCAACAGGGAAGGTACCAAAAGGTATACAATGCATATTTTAAGATTGGTGGTACCTCTTGTGGAAAAAAAAAAATAAGATTTGCTGTGCTGGGAAGACATATAAAGT